>NC_133622.1:253538228-253548228 GCF_048593235.1 Sminthopsis crassicaudata
CCCCTTCCTCTTCCTCCTCCTCCTCCTCCTCCTCTTCCTCCTCCTCCTCTTCCTCCTCCTCCTCCCCTTCCTCCTCCTCCTCCTCCTCCTCCCCTTCCTCTTCCTCCTCCTCCTCCTCCTCCTCTTCCTCCTCCTCCTCTCCCTCCTCCTCCTCCCCTTCCTCCTCCTCTTCCCTCACTCCACCTTCTGAGTCTTGCTTTGAGACTTGCCTTGATCCCTTCAGAAGATATCAGGATTTGGAGTTGGCGTCATGTGGTCCATGGTTCTCGTGTCACGGATGCTGGTGTTCAGGCCCAGAGAGGAAACCCCTCAGTGGAGGCAGCAAAGCTCGGGCCGGCCTGGCTCTTGTGACTCCAGTCTGGGGGCTCTTTCCGCTGCTCCATTTGCTCCTCGGGATCCTGGAGCCTCGGAAGCAGCTGGTCCATGGTACACTCATCACGGCTCTGCTCTTGTGTCCCCAACACGTGGCCACTGGGCCTCTGCTTGACTCCTCCCCCATCCCCCGTGGGCCATCCCCCCAAGTCTCTACTTCTTCTGCCCAAGCGTCCCCTGTCCCTTCAGCTAATCCCTACGTCGTGCTCTTCGCCACCGTCGTCCCTTCTGGCCACTTGACCCCGCGAGTGCCCCTAATTACCCCCTGGGCCATAAGGGGTTGGACCCGACGGTCTCTCCCAGGGGTGACCTTTTCCGAGTCTAACTCCCTCCAGGTGTGACTTCCTTGGTTTAGGACAAAACCAGTGCCGTTCTAAGGTCCCTCCCTGATGTTCCGGGTCTGCTGTTCTCTCCGCTCTGACAGGCGGAAGTCTGGAGCCTAAGGTCCTGGGCAACGTTCCTGACATTGTCCCTCCACTCGTTCTAGGTTCTGTTCCCAGCTCAGATGTCTGGTGTTCTAGGTTACAGAGTCCCTTCCAGTTTTCCCTTTTTGTTCAAAGTGCCGAGATCTTAATCAGCCTCGGAAATTATATCTTGTGGCCAAACGCCTCGGGAGAAATGGAACGGGGAGTTTTAGGTTTTTCCCCCTTGAAGGGCGCGGTATGGAGGAGGTAACCATGGCTCCTGCTCAGGCGGTCCTTATTGTCTGAGCACTCCTGGGCCCATGCCCTGGTGCACAAGGGTCCCTTTGACCCCTGAGAGGGCGAAAGCAGAACGAGCTCATTAAACCTCACCTTCCCTCGCCACCCCTCATCCCGCTCCACGGCCGGCCCATGGGCCTCTCTATGACGGGGGGAGCCCGGCCCCGGCTCCAACAAAGGCCTGGCCAGGAAGCCCGGCCCAGCCCCAGATCCCGCTGCTAGCACAAATGCGAGCTGCATCTTGGCACCCGGAGTGGGCAGCTGCCAGGCCCTCTCCTTCTGTGGTCACTGGCATTGGCCCGAGGCTCCGGCAGATCGAGGAGGAGGGCCGAAGGGAGCACATTTATCACTGCCGGCAGGGAGAGTGGGAGCGCGAGAGCGCCCGCTGCCACTGCCAAGTCCCTGTGTAACCGGGTCCGTGTGCCAATTTGCTCAGTAATTGCATTGCTATTTGAAAAATTAAAGTGGCGTCTCACAGGGGTAACCTTTGGTGGAGCTCCCCGGCTCGTGGGCCGGCGGGCCAAGGATGCAGAGAGCGGGGGGCGAAGGGCATTCTGGGGGGTGAAGGGCGTCTTTGGGGGGCGAGGGCATCTCCGGGGGCGAAGGGCGTCTCCGGGGACCCGGCCGGCGGTGGCGAGGGATGGATGGCACCCCTTTCAGTAAAGAGCCCTCGCTCTCCCAGCCCCGGGCCCGGCCATCCGGAGGAAGAGGGGACAAAGAGCCCAGACACAGAACAGTAGCGGGCTGCCCAGGCCCGGTAACCCTTTCCATGACAGACCAGGGAGAGGAGCCGCTCCTCTGCAGCAGTTTCAGCCAAGAGCCAGACCCAGTTCTGAGACAGGAGGCCCGGGTTCGAATCCAGACAAGTGCCAAAGTCTCCCCCAGCCGTTTCCTTCTCCAGAAAATAGTCCCTGGCCTCTGGGCCCTTCCGAGTCGTCAGGATTGGATCCGAGTCCCGGTTCCAGACCTTGGTTCTGTCACTACCTCCTCTGGGACCGTCTCCCCCGGGGCCCCCAGCTGCTGTGGGTGGGCCCACGGCCGTGTTTTTTTCCATGAGGGAGCTCTGACACGTTGGGTGGGAGGGCAGAACTGCCGGGGGCCGCCTCCTTCCTCTGTTTATATTCTGTATTTAAAGGGCCCCATTGCTCCCCCCCCCCACCCCGTGGTCGCTCCGTGCACAGACTCACGGGGGCATCCTCCGGCCGCTTGGTGCCTCGTGCAGATTGTTCGGGGCCATAAATATGGGCACGAGGAGCCCTGAAGGGCGGGCCAGCCGGGAGGGCCGGCGCGGTCTTCCTCCACCTCCTCAGAGCCCCGTGAGCCTCCCTCCCCGGCAACGTGGGACGTCACCTGTCGTCCTGGGAGAGTCACGCTGGAAAGCCTGAGGGATCTCAGAGCTGAGCTGTGGCCTCGTTTACCGAAAAGGAAACTGAGGCTGGGGAGGTGCCTCAGAAAGAGAAGGGGGCTGGGGGAGGGGAATAAGTGTTCCCAGGACCCCATGGAAAAGCCCGGCCACTAGGCCCAGCACAGGATGAACCTTGGGCCAGATCAGTTTAAAAAAATCGCGCCATCTCGGACCCCGGGGTCTCGGACCCGGGCCCAGCTGCCATCAACTGAACACAGGCCAGCAGCCGGCCCGGGGTGGGGGACGGGGGGAGCTTGGGCCCCATGGGAACAAGGGCGGGCCGGCACCCAGGAGCCTTCCGGAGGCATTTCTGCCCCTAGATGGAGTCTTCTCCACACGGTTTTGGGGTTTCTGGCTGGAAGGCCCCTCCTCCCAGCCCCGGGAGCTCCTGCGGCCCAGCTGGCCCCCTGGGTCAGCGCCCCCTGCACAAGGGACCGGTTCTCGCCCTCTCTTGGGCCCCGGGGTCTCCCAGGGCCTCCCAGGGCCCGGCTTTCTCTCGGCCTGTGTCCGGGGGCTAGCCCTCTCCCGGGGCTCGGGTCTCTTCTTCCCAGGAGCCTTTGCAGCCCGACTCCCCAAAGGCAGCAGGCAAGAGCTCCTCCATGGGCTGGGGGTCGCACATGCCCGGAGCTGCCCGGGCTGGACATGGGGGGCCTCACCCCACACTGTCCCTCCTTGGAGCCCCCCTTTTTCCCTCTCAGGATTATCAAAGGTCACTGAGAGCTTGTTGTAAGTTGGGCTCACCCAGGAGGGCCGGGCCCCGGGGACTTAATGGGAGCTTGCTGACGGAGAGAGAGCATAAAGAACACTGGCTCCGGGGGAGAGGTCCTGGTTCCAATCTTGTCTCTGCTCATCATTCGTGTTTCGCCAGTGTGACCTCCCACCCTGAGCCTCAGTTTCCTCCTCTGTCAATGAAGGGGAGCAGCCTCCGAGGGCCGTTCCAGAACTGGACCCATGACCTTATGAGGAAGGAGCAGGGGAGGGCCGGGGGGCGGTGAGCACTCCGCTCTCAGAGCAGCCGGTCGGAGGAAGTCTTTCAGTCCTCCCCCCAGTCCTCCCCTCTGTCCTTCTCTGTCTGTTTGTCCTCTGCTCTCACTGCCGCCCCGACTGTGTCTCTCTCTGACTGTCTCTCTGTCTGTCTCTGTCTCTGTCTGTCTCCCTTTCTCTGTTTCCCTCTCTGGGATCTGTCTCTGTCTCTGTCTGTCTCTGTCTCTCTGCCTGTCTCTGTCTCTGTCTGTCTCTGTCTCTCTGCCTGTCTCTGTCTCTGTCTGTCTCTGTCTCTGTCTCTCTGCCTGTCTCCCTTTCTCTGTCTTTCCCTCTCTGGATCTGTCTCTGTCTCTCTGTCTCTGTCTGTCTCTGTCTCTGTCTCTCTGCCTGTCTCCCTTTCTCTGTCTCTCCCTCTCTGGATCTGTCTCTGTCTCTCTGTCTCTGTCTGTCTCTGTCTCTGTCTCTGTCTCTCTGCCTGTCTCCCTTTCTCTGTCTCTCCCTCTCTGGATCTGTCTCTGTCTCTCTGTCTCTGTGTGTCTCTCACTTTCTCTCTTCCCTGTTTCTGTTTGATTTCCTCTCTCCCTCCCCCTCGTTGCCTCCTCATGTCTCTGGCTCTCTCAGTGTCTCTGTCTCTGTTTTCCCTTCTCTCCTTTTCCTTCCCCTTCCCCTTTCTCTCTGTTTCCTTCTTTTCCTCCTTTCTTTCTTCTCCCCCTTCTCTGTGTCCCTCTTTCTCTCCTTTCCCCTCCCTTTCTCTCTCTTTTTCTCTGTTCTCTGTCTCTCCCTCTCTGGATCTGTCTCTCTCTCTCTGTCTCTCTGTCTGTCTCTGTCTCTCTGCCTGTCTCTGTCTCTCTGTCTGTCTCTGTCTCTCTATCTGTCTCTTTCTCCCTTTCTCTGTCTCTCCCTCTCTGGATCTGTCTCTGTCTCTCTGTCTCTGTCTCTCTCTCTCTGTCTCTCTGTCTGTCTCTGTCTCTCTGCCTGTCTCTGTCTCTCTGTCTTTGTCTCTCTGCCTGTCTCCCTTTCTCTGTCTCTCCCTCTCTGGATCTGTCTCTGTCTCTGTCTGTCTCTGTCTCTCTGCCTGTCTCTGTCTCTGTCTGTCTCTGTCTCTGTCTCTCTGCCTGTCTCCCTTTCTCTGTCTCTCCCTCTCTGTCTCTGTCTCTGTCTCTCTGTCTCTGTGTGTCTCTCACTTTCTCTCTTCCCTGTTTCTGTTTGATTTCCTCTCTCCCTCCCCCTCGTTGCCTCCTCATGTCTCTGACTCTCTCAGTGTCTCTGTCTCTGTTTTCCCTTCTCTCCTTTTCCTTCCCCTTCCCCTTTCTCTCTGTTTCCTTCTTTTCCTCCTTTCTTTCTTCTCCCCCTTCTCTGTGTCCCTCTTTCTCTCCTTTCCCCTCCCTTTCTCTCTCTTTTTCTCTGTTCTCTGTCTCTTCCCTCCCTCCCTGTGTCTCCCTTCCTTTCTCTTCCGTCGGTCTCTCTCCTCCTTTCTCTGTCTCCGTCTGTCTCTCAGTAACACAGCCTTCCCTTCTTTCCCCCCGCCTGGCACTGCCTGCCTACCTCAAATATTCCCAGGGCTAACTCCAACCTGGCTGCTCCCTCTTGGCTGGGCTCAGCGCTGGGCACCCTTTGTCTCCCTGGGCAGGGCCAGCCTTGCAGCTGTTGTGCCCATGCTGCCCAGAGCCTGCTGGGAAAGGCTGTGCTCAGTGGGCTGCTGCAGCCCCCTCCCAGCCCTCAGGGCCCGGTTCCTCCCCCTCACTGTAAATCTTGCTCTCCCGGGCTGGGCTCGGCGCTCTCTGGCGCCAGTTCCTCGGGTTACCCTGGGCACTGGGACCCCTTTCCCATAGCCTGCCCAGCCGTGTGCCCAGAATGCTAACGGCTGCCTGGTCGGAGATGCCGTTTGTGCTCAGGGATGAGGGCCGGGCCCTGACCCTGCTCTTCTTTCCCCAGCGGGCGCCCCAGGGCCAAGGCTCCTGGGAGTTCACTGGACAGAAGCAGGGGCGCCCTTGCCCCACGCCCTCCCTGCCCTGGCCCTTCAGTCCCCTAGGCCCGCACTGCCATTAGTGAAGGAAGACCCAGCAGCGCTCGGGCCCAGCCCGGTCCGGCTGCTTGCGAGTTGGGAGGTCTGGCCAACCCAGAGCAGAAACAGCCAATCCCCTTCTACCCGGCTCTGTGGTTCCCATGGCGGAAATCAGGGCTTGGAATAGACAGCCTTTAGGCGCCGGCCCAGGAGGGGTCGGGCCGGATCAGAAGAATCTGGGTCCAAATTCACTCCTGCCGCTCATGAAGGCGGGCGCATAGTAGGGGCGTTATTGGCTGACTACTCATGAAATAAGGAGGACCGGGAGGGAGGAGGCGAGGAAGCGCTCCCTCCGGGCCAGCTGCCGTGCCAAGGGCTGCCCTTGCCCGGGAGGGGCACTCCGAACATAAATGACTTTCACAATTTTGCCTTGGAGACCTTCAGAGTCCTTGCGTCAGGAGCCTGGAGGAGGGCGGGCAGGGGATGATGGATGGCTCCGCCCGGGGATTGGAGAAGGGGATGAAACCCAGTTCTGATTAAGGGGCCTGCGGGCACTGAGTCACTCTGGACTGGGAATTGGGGGGGGGGTGATGACTATCTGCCTGAGAGCCCGGAGATTCTCCATGATTGAGGCTGATTTATGGGGCAGGGAGCCTTGATTGCAAACCTAATGGCTGAGCCAGAAGGCCCATTACTTCTTATCAATCCAGCACTGGGCAGGGAGCAGAGGGGCATGGCCATGTGTGGCAGGAGGAGGGGGCGGGCACTGTCGGCAGATTCCCAGATGTGAAAGTGCAGGGGCCTTCTGGGTCTGTCGGCACCTTCCAGGTCTATTGGGGCCTTCCAGGCCTGTCCAAGCCTTCCGGGTCTGTCTGGGCCTTCCAAGCTTGTCTGGGTCTTCCAGGTCTGTCCGGGCCTCCCAGGTCTGTCCAGTCCAACCGCACCATTTGACAGCGGGACAAGTACATGGAGGATGTCCTGGGTCACCTGGCCAGGAAGAGGTGGGGGCAGGATTTGAACCCCTGACTCTAAATCTGGAGTTTGGCATTCCAGTAACCTCAGTGAGCCCATTCATTGCAATGGGCACCCTCGAGCCCCTCCACACCATGGAGCGCTGGCACTGGGGCTCAGTGGGAGGGAGTGCAAGCACCCTTTGTCCTAATAATGGCACAAGTGAGGAGGACTCTTGTTCCCAGGAGGAAGGGTCTGGCCCGGAGCGCCAGTGGCTCTCTCTTCCACCTTGGGCCAAGAACAAAGACCTTTAGGAAGTGAGCTAATTAATTGCAATGGCCCAGGTTGGCACGGGGGCGTCCCAGAGGAGATCAAAGGGCCCTGGGGCTTCCGCTCTCCTGTCAGAACTGAATGTGTCCTTGTCAGCGCCTTGGCGAGAGGGCGGGTCAGCTCAGGCACCCTGGGGGCTGAGGCTGGTGTCAAGTGCAAACCCCTGCTTTCTTTGGGCTCGGGTCAAGTTTCTGATAAGACCCAGAGCTTTCGGGCTGGCAAAACCCTTTCCTTAGAGTCACCCAAGAGACCAGGAGTCTAAGGAGCATTGTGTCCTTTGCCACAGGACCGCAGAATCAGAGCCAGAAGCCCCCGCCAACCCCCATTTGACAGAAGAAGCAGCTGAGGTCCAGGCAGGGGAAAGGAATGGTGCAGGATCCCCATTCTTCAGAGACCTCTAGAAAAGGGAGGGGCTAACTTCGCCTCCTTCCCCTCGCCCCCAACAAGTCTGCCTTCCTTGACAAGGTTTAAGCTTTGAAGGGAATTTACAAACGCTTAGGTCCAATCATCCACAACAGAGAAACTGAGGCACAGACTGGCTAAGTGGCTCATCAAGGGCCACACAGCTGAAAACTGCCAGAAACGCTCCGAGTCCGGCTTCTCTCCTGCCCCTCCTTCCCGTGCCCCCCGAAGGAGGCTCTCAGTACGGCTACTATATTATTTTTCGTTATCGATCTCGTTCCCTTCCTTCTGATGGAGACGGCCTCGGTACAAGTCCCTGTGCACTCCCCCTCCTCTTCCATCGACTGTTTCAGAGACGGCCCCTCAGAAGAACGAAACCACGGCTCTCGATAATCGGGTCAAAGCCTGGGGTTGGAAGCGCCTCAGCCTTGGTCCCGTCCCACCTGGCTGAGAGGACAGCGGGAAGGGTTTGGAGGCCTTCTGCTGGTCCCTCTCTGTGGAAAATTTCTCCTTGGGGGTAGCGTGAAGATCGGGGGCGTTTGCTATGGGAACATCGATGAAGACCGTTTTTGGTGGCTTGGGGATCGATGGTATATTATGGTGATTATTATGTTATTGGCCAAATTCTCAGAGGCACGTTGAGGTCTGTGACTGGATGCGGGGGATTTGCCATCTCGAAGGCCATGAAGGATGCCGGGCTCCTGCCACGTCACGCCACACACTTAGTCCTCTCGTTGAGAAGCTGAGCATTGAGACGGATAGAATACTGACTTCAGAGCAGGGAAGACTCCCCGGAGCTCCCCAGAGATGGAATGGGTGGCTCCTCCCTCCATGGATAGAGGCTGAATGGCTGCACCTTGGGCCACGATCGGTCTTTTCTGACTGAAAAAACAAAACCCATGTGGAGCAAACTATCCAGACTAGCCAGTGGTGCCAGAAATCCATGATATTACCTGTCAAAGGTGGCGTGTTAAGCCTCTGATTGAATATCTCCCAAGAGGCTCATGGGACAGTCCTTTTTGGACAGCTCTGCTTATTCCAAAGACTTTCCAAAATCATGCCTAAATCTTCCTCTTTGCGACTTTTACCCGCTGGTTATTCCTGTGAGGCTAAAGAGAATGAGCCAGCCCTTCAATCCTTGAGGACAGCTAGCACGTCCCCTTGAGTCTTTTCTAGTCCCCTCAACCAATTCTCAGGTCCCAGACTCAAGCCCCCTCCCTTCCTAAAAACCTTCCTCTGGGTATTCTTGGTTTTATCAACCTTTTTTTTTCCTTAAATGGTAGCACCAAGAAATGAACATAGTACTCAGGTAATTTAAGACATTTGGGTTTTTAAGGTCCTTATCAAGCTTCCCCTTCCCATTTTTCCAGTCTTTCCCACCTGTCTCCATGATTTTGTTGCAAAAGCTTCAGCCCAAATTAGCTAGTTGGTATAGTGAATAGAGCACCAGCCCCGAAGTCAAGAAGACCCGAGTTCAAATCTGACCTCAGACACTTAGCACTTCCTGGCTGTGGGACCCTGGGCAAGTCACTTAACCCCATTGCCTCTGCAAAAACAAGCAAAAACCAAAGAACCCTCAATCTGTCAATAAGGAGAGCCACGTTGTCCTCATGCACAACCTCTCATGGACAATCCTCATTTTCTGCCCTTCTTAGTGTGTACAACTCTTCATGTTTGGGATTTTGGGATTATCTGGCAAATTCAGCATAATATAACCATTTGGTAAAACATGTTGTGCCCAGAACTGAGCACACATTCTGCCTGGGCTGAGTCTCCCCTCCTAAATCCTTAAAACTTGTGTCCCTTTCAGTGCAGAGCAAGAGAGCTCTTTGAGGGCTGGGGGTTCAGTTTGTGACCATGCACGCTCTCCCTGAATGCTATCTTTGCATACAGTAGTGCTTAATGAATGCTTGTTGATTCACTGAGGGATTGTCTTTGCCATTCTACTGTTGATTCATTGAGCTTATAGTCCACTAGCACTCCTCTTCCCCTTTGCTAGCAGTCTTTTTTCTGATCAACTCCAACAGAGCCAGATATCCTAGTTTTGCTCCCCAGGCCTCCCCCTTAGCTTCAGCAAATTTGATCATATTGGCTCATGACTCTGTCATCTGGTGTGTTAGCCCCCCCTCCCCAGCTTTGTGGCTTGCCATCTACCCCTTCATCTGATGCATGAATAAAGATGGTGGAAGTGGAGTCCCTTGGAGGCTCTCCACCAGAGACCTCCTTTCAAGTTGACAAAGAACCATTAACTCTTTGGCTCTGGCCGTTCGACTCCATCTGAATCCACCTAATGAATGGTACAATTATTGTCAAACCCCCATGTAGCCATCTGGTCCTTTGTCGATTGAGTTCCTAAAAGCCAGGTCTACTGCAGCTCCAGCTCTGTCCTGATCCACCGCTCTAGGGGCCCTCTCGGAAGAGGCCGGGAGCTTCCCGCTCATGAGCCGTCCGGGCTGAAGCCACGCGGCTCCCGGCTACTGCTTGCTCCCTTGCCAGAGCTTGATCGATGATCTAAACACATTCTGGGATGTGGCTGGGAATTGCTGTCCAGATCTCTGACCTGCATTGTTCCCGCTTTGGGAAGGGGGATCAGCGTCAGTGCCTCTTTGGTCTTTGGCTCGTGGCTTTTCCCTTAAAGATCACTGGAGGTGACTCAGCAGACACACCGTCTGATCTGCTCAGTCCTGGAGATGTGTTCTCTCTGG
This sequence comes from Sminthopsis crassicaudata, assembly GCF_048593235.1. Taxonomy (NCBI): domain Eukaryota; kingdom Metazoa; phylum Chordata; class Mammalia; order Dasyuromorphia; family Dasyuridae; genus Sminthopsis; species Sminthopsis crassicaudata. Next base: position 253,548,084 of record NC_133622.1, read on the forward strand.
GCCGGGTGACCTGAATTCCTTCAGGGTAGCTAAGTTCTCTCTCCCCCTCCTTATCATGTGTTTTGTCCTTTAGTCCTTATGCTCCCTGCACTTTCTAGTCCAAAGATCATTCTCCTTGATGAAGAAAACAGTATCAAAAGGAATA
>NC_133622.1:253553228-253597449 GCF_048593235.1 Sminthopsis crassicaudata
GACACAGTCACTCTTGTCCGTCCACCCGAGGCAGGGCTGCGAGGAGGGCCACGAGGGGGGCAGCCCCGGGGGGAGCTGGAAGCCGGCGGGCGGCAGGGAGTGCTTCTCCAGGATGCATCTGCCTGCAAGGAGCTCAGAATAGCCCGGAGGATGTCCGAGCAGCCAGGAGGCCGCGGCCCAGCTTCCTTCTGGCCCTCGAGGTCTCCCTCTCTCCCGGGATGGCCATCGATGCCAGAACCAGAAGGGACCTCCTTACCACCATTTTTAATTCGATGCCGCAAAATTAGGGCCTGTCTGACGTCCAAGGTCCTTCCGGCTATAAACCTCTAGCTGGATGAAACTGACTCGTGCGAGGTCCCACGGGCAACGACAGTGATAATGGCGCGGCACTCTTTGGGGTCATTGCCCCCATTCTCCAGGGGAGGAAACTGAGGTCCAGAGAAGTGAAATAGCCAACTGGTAATTGTCAGAGACAAGATTTGAACCCAGGCCCTCCGGGGGTCCCTGGTGCTCCCCTGCCCACTGTACAGCGCTAAGCTGGGTTTGGTCTGGTCCCACAGGTCCCGTATTCCCAGGCCTTGTGACCCTCTGCTGGCCTCGGGTCAGCTCAAGAGCCTGCTTGACTTCTAGGACCTTTAAGTTAGAGCCTCAGAAACGGTGACTCCTTCATGCTACGAGGGAGAAACGGAGGCTTATGGTGGAGAAGGGCCCAAAGTCTCCCCAGGAGGGACCCCAGAGTCGGATGGGACCCTAGATGCCATCCAGAGCAACTCTATTGTCAGAGGTGGACCCTGAGGCCCAGAGGAGGAAGGAGCTTGTCCAAAGGCCCTCAGGGAGTGATTCCAAACCATGCTCAAAGATGGGCAGAGCTGATCTGGATTCAGCCCCTCTGGTCTCTTTTGACAGGGAAGGAAACTGAGGCCCAGGAGGGAATAAAGCTTGCTCAAGGCCCCCCTGAGTGAGCCGTCTCCTGCTTTGGTGCCTGTGGCCTCAGCTGGTCGGCCCTTGGACTTCTTCCCGAACATGTGCACTTCTGAGCAGGTAAGGGTAGCAGCCCCCCCCTCCCCTCTCCTTCCCCCCCTCCCCCTCCTCCCTTCTCCCTCCCTCCCTCCCTGCCTCCCTCCGGGATTGGCGCCCCCGACAATAGGCCTGGTAGGAGCAGCAGCCGTCCTCACCCTTCCTGCCTCTCATTTGGGAGGCTGCGGAGAGCTTCTGAGATCAATGTTCCTTTATGCCATGAAGTCATTGCCTCCCCCCCAAAAAAGCCCCGTTTGTGTCTCTCTCCAGCATCCTGCCATTCCCCTTTAGACTTATGGCCCCATCACTTCCTCCCCAGAGTTCTCTGCTGCAAATGCCTCTCACAGCTCAGGAAGGGACCCCCCCCTCCCCCCCGGCTCTCGCCCTCCTTTCTGAGGAAGAAAAGGCTTCCCGGGCCTGCGAGTTCCTTTATGCTGCTCTTGGCCTGTTTGCCACCGAGGACATCATCCTGGCAGCGGCTCCTCCGAGAACCCGGATCAGCCCGGGGTCCCATTCATGGCCCCGACAAATCTTGGCCTATTAACTCTTTCTGAGCGGCTACGTCACCCCCTGGGAGCTGCGGGGGGGGGGGCTCCCCACAGCCTTGCTTTTAGAGGGTGCCAAGGAGGAAGGAAGGAGGGAGAACCAGTAAATCCTGAGGGGGGGTCATGGCCACCTCTCCTTAGGATATCCCCATTTCCCCTGCCCTCCCCCCGGACACATCGGGAAGCGCAGCCTTGCTTCCATCAGCAGAAGTGACCACTGGTTGACAAACAGGATGAAAAAGTCAGGTAGAAGCATTTCGGAGTCTCGGTGTACAGCCCAGATGAGATCTGAACCGGGAGAGTGGCTGGCTTTAAGCCTCACTCGCCTCCCCTTAAGCTGTAAAGGACTTAGTGAAAGTGTTATTGTCCCCATTCTCCCTCCCCAGAAAGGAAAATTGAGGCTGGTACCTTCCCCCCGCCAGGGTCACTTTGTACCCAATTTGTGTTAGGTGCAGCCCGTCTCCCCACTCACCTGAGCTCCTTCTAACAACCTGATTTTGCTTTTTCTGCATCCCTGTGCTTAGTGTAGCGATTGGCGCATAGTAGGGACTTCATAAATGGGGGGGATTGAAGCCGCGTGCTTGGACTTGAGCAGCTAGTGGGCACTGGAGCCAGGAGGCAGGAAACCCCCTCTTCTAATACTGAAAGCAGCCGGGCGAAGGAGGGCTAACCCCTTCTCCAATTTTTGGGGGGTCGGCTGTAATTCTTTCAGGGTGATGCTTAACTCAAACCCCACGAGCGCTTGTGAAGACCCTTCTCAGAGAGCAATGAAGCCCTCCCTGGGTGTCAAGGGAAGATCCTGGCCAGGGCCCGTCAGACCAGGCTTGGACTCAGCCCAGAGTCCCTGGGGAAGCACTGGCTGAAGTGGATGAGGCTCTGGGCTCAAAGGCTGATGGTCTTTGCTGCGACCTTTCTTGTCTGTACGCCTCACAGCGGCCTTTCTTGCCACTGATCTCTGACTCTAATTTCAGACTGAGCCTTGATTTCTTCCTTTGCACAACGGGGAAAGTCCTGTTGACATCGTTCACCTCTCAGGGTTGTGTGAGCATCAAATAAATGGAAGTAAAATTGTAGAGCTCAGAGGGCATCTAGTGTAACTCCCCCCCATCATCCCCATTTTACAGATGAGGCTCCTTGAGTTTAGGGGTCTTGCCCAAGGGCACACAAATAGTAATTCCCAGAAGAAGGATGTGAATTCTGAGGACATTATAAAAATGGTGATTTTCCCCCCCATTACTATAGTGTTTCTAGCTGTATAACATTTAGCCAGCCTGGCCCTTATTCCTCGCTTTCCCTTATCCTACTAGAAGCCTTAGGTTTCCAGCTAGCTGGCTGCCGAGCTTGTTCTGGAGCCAGAGCTGGCCCAACTCTGCATCTCTTTGGCCGCTCAGCTGGGTCCTGGGTCCCCCCCACGCCCCTCACCCCAGGCTGCTTTGGGCACCAAATCCCCGGCACACCGTCGGCAGTGGGGGCCAGGCTGGAGGCCCATTCAGTGGAGGGAGTTCGGGGCCCCTTGGCCTGAGGTGAGCAGAGCGATGGAGGCTATTAGGCATTCCGATAAGGGCGGCTGAATACAGCTTTGGCCTTTGTGAGTCCTAATCCCATGTTCCATCGGCTTCTGGACACGGCTAATTTATTTAGACTCTCTTTCTGTCCCTGACAGCATTCTTCTTCATTAGCTGTGTGATCCCCGGGAGCCCAGCTACACGCTGCTTTCAATGCTCCCCAAAGCGGTGAGGTTCATTCTTTTTTTCAGTTGTAGTCCCTGTGGATTCCCTCCGACTGCTCTGGCCCCTCACAGAAGCAGGGGGACCCTTAAAGCAAGTTCTGTCATCACTGGCCAAAAGAAAACGCCAGCCCCGAGAGCCCGTTCTCTGTCCTGGTTTAATGAGGTCAGGAAGGGCTCCCCCTCTCCCTGAGCTTTCCAGTGGCTAGGACTTCAGCAGGAGCGGTAGGAGTTTCAGAAGTGTTCGCTGCTGCATGGAAAATAAAGTCCATTTTTGCCAGACTCTGCACGCCCACGGACTGGGGAGCAGTTCTCCCATCTCTCAGCGTGTAGTTTGTGGCGGATGGAAGTGTAATTCTATCGGAATGTGTTGCCGGTGCTGGGAGTTCCAATACGGCCGGGCCAGAATGACACCGATCGTGGGCCTTCGGAGGATGAGCATCGTCCATGATAGTGTACACAGCCCCTCCCTGCTGTTGTCCAGATCAGGGAAACTGAGTCGATAGTATGGATGTGCTTTCATTCAAAGGCAGGAAGAAAAACACATGAAGTGGAAAGCCATCCATCTGACTGTGAGTCCCTAGTTGTGCAGAAAACATTGTGACAGGAGGACACATTTAGGCCCTCTCGGCTGGTCCAGGTCTGACTACAGGGGGTCAGTGGCGTTTGTGTTTGTGAGAGTGCATGTGTTTGTATACTTGGTGTGTGTATGTAAATGCGTGTGCATGTGTGCGAGCAGAAATGCTGATTCTGAAACTTCTGTGTCAGTTTACAATATAGAGCCCAGTTAAACTGTACACTTGTGTAGCACTTTGTTATGCTTTACAACACTTATACAACACTCTTCACACCTTGCATGCTTGTAAATCATTTTCATATATCTTACGAGACAAATACAACACTTTGTTGCGCCTTTCAAAATGAATGAGACACCTTGTTTTATTTACAGCTCAATCCAGCTCCTTTTGGTCTCTTAAAGCAATAGTTAAATATTTTATTCTGCCTTAAAACACTTCGATAGCTCTGCTTTATACTGTGTAACAGAGAAGTAGCCCCTTGTACTTTATAGCACCAGCACGGCACCTTGGTGTACCATACAAAGGCTGAACAGTGCTTAGTTATACTTTACATTTAATGAATGAATAAAAAAATTATTAAAGGCTTATGATATGCCACAAACTGTTAAAGACAGGAGATAAATATATTCAAAAAAGAAGAGACAGTCCCACCCTCAAGTGGTTTTCATTTTAAAGAGAAGACCACAAACATAGGAGTGAGGCGGCTAGTGAGGAAACTTTGTCGTGGGAGGGGGAGAGCAGGAGGTGGGGTACCAGGCCTCTCCAGCCTCCAGCAGAGGTGTGGGCTTGTGTGCACACACTCAGACCCTCATCACCTGGGGCCTGGATTCAGGGAGAGCCAGGTACAGAAGCCTAAGTCTCAAGTCTGATGTGGAGGCTGATGATACAAACGAGGAGAAATGTAGGAGTACAACACCTTGTAATACCATACACATAGTGCTTTGTTGTACCTTACAACGCTTGTTTGACCCCCTGTTATGTCTTCCATCACTTGTTCAACATCTGAGCATACATTCCAACACTTATTTAACCCCCTCCCGTGTACTTTCCAGCACTTGTTCAACACCCTGTTCTGCCTTCTAACACTTGTACGACACCACAGCCTCTCTTACGCTTGTTTAACACCTTTAATCACTAAAGCAACACCTTAAACGTGCATCACTATGAGTCTGGCGATTCATTTCCCCTTACGCACCCACCATCACAGCCAGTGTGGAGTTCTTGGTTGGACAGGATAAAACAGCTGTTGAAGTGTTTTAAGGTAGAACGAAGCGTTAGGGTATTGCTTTAGGAGACTGTACTGAGTTGTAAATAAAACAGGTGTTATATTACCTGTGTGGGGTGCAGCAAGGTGTTGTAGTTGTCTCCTAAGGTATATGAAGGTGATTTTCAAGGGTGTAAGGTATATCAGGTAAGAACCATTAGTCAACCAAAATATAAAAGGGAATAAGAGATTTTGCTAGAAGGTGGTGGGAAAGCAGGGCTCCCCCTTTCACATCTCTGCAGCCTCTGGGGAAAGGCTGGTGGAGGTCGCTGATGTGCTGGTCTCCCAGAAATCCCCTTCTCAGGCATGAGAATCACACACTTAAGATCCAGTTATCATCTGAGCATGAGGGAAGAGAAGAGCTTTCAATTCACCCTGATGGAAATCAGCTGTTGATGTTGGGATTCTTAGGGACAAAAATGGGAGGAGATGCTCTCCAGGTGGGGGGATAGCTTGGGGAAAGGAGCAGAGGGGAGACAGGGGATGGCCTCCCATAAGCCCAAGCCTCTTTTGACCCTACCACGGGCTCTCACTGCCTTCTGATTAGACTTGACTTATTCATCGGATGACAGGATGAGTTGAAAACCATTTCCTTCCCGGATGAGAGACAGCAGAGGGGGGCTCGAAGGTAACTTGGCCATCTCTCTTGAAGGACATTCCTGACTTTCTGTCCTGCTGAGTCATGGGCGACCAAGGACAGGGGGACAGCAAGAGGCGCCGTGTGGGGCCGCCCACTCACCAAGGTGACTGCCACTCTCCCTCATTCCGGTCACCTGCTTGGGAATTATTGACTTTACCTTCTGGGTTTTATTCTGTGAAGATAAGTGGTTGTAAAGGTCAAAATTGTTTCCAAGCAGCGGGAGGAGGTGTGTGTGGGGCTCCAGGTCTTTAGGTCAGAGGAGAAGGAAGGACGCCCGGCAGAGCCGACCTCGTCTTACTTTCAGGGAGGAGCAGCAGCAGGAAGGAGGCTGAAAGCTGGCTACCCTTTCAGTGTGGAGAGGGGGAAGAATCCTGGGCTGCCAAGCCAGTCGGCAACATCCCAGCATCCTCGGCTCCAAGCGTTTCCCTCAGGAGTGTCCAGCTCCCTGGTAAGTGGTGTATGGTCCCACTAATTGGGAAAGAAGCAGATTCTTTTTATTGACCTTTAAATAACCATCCCAGAGACTATCCATGGTCTTTTGCATGGGTATTCCCAAGTTCTCCCATAGGCAGAAAAGACCTGTTTTTGGGAAGTGAGGGAATCATCAGGGATGCAGGGGAGTGGAGGATGGACTGGAGAGTGGCTACCTGGGGTGGGGGCGGGCCATCAGGAGCACCAGGGATAATGGTGGCACTTCCTGTAGGACTTTTACAGGGGGGCAAGCGGGATCTCCTTTGATCTTCCCAACTCCTGTTATTCCCATTTTACAGGTAAAGCAACTGAAATTTAGAGCCTTGAGGTGACTGGCACAATGCCCAGCTAAGTAAGTATGTGAGGCAGGATTCGAACCCAGGCTATTTCAGTCTGGGGAAGACGAGACCAGGACCTCGGAACTAAGATGACTGCAGCGGGAGTGGGGAGGACAGGTCCAGTATGAGAGCTATGATGGGCGTGGAAATGGCTGGACGCCGTGCTTTATAGGCTACGTGGTGAGGGGCAGAAAGGGAATGACTCCCACCAAGAGCCGGGGGAGCCTCAGAGACAGGGAACTTTGGCAGGGGCTAGGGAAGGCAGCCCCTCTGGGACATGTCGGATTTGGCCTGTGGGGGGATGGACCGGACGACATGTCTTCTCTGCAGGAAAAAAGCCAGAGAGAGGCTGAAGAGAGAGTCCGAGATGTGGAAAAAGAAGACGTTGGAAGGGTTGGTCTCTGCTCTCCCGTTCTGTGTACGAACCCACCTCTGATTTGCAGTTGGAGGAGAAGTGAGTGATTTGCCCAGCTTGGCTCGGGATCCAGGGGAGCGGGGCCTTTCCCCTTCTTCTCCCTGGGCCTCCTCACCTCTGGATTAGCTCTTTTCCTATCCCCGAATATCACCCCGATTCACACAACTCTAGCAGAAACTTGGTAGGTGCTGGGGGAGCCCGAGGCTAAGAAGGCTGCGATCTTCTCTTTTCGTGGACCTATTTGTGCGCTCTCAGCCATGCCTTTGGGGACCTCTCAGGCGGGCCAGCCTAGGCAGGGACCTAGGGCACCCCGCTTTGGAATCGCCACAGGAAGGCGAAAAGGACTAAGAAGAAAAATAACAATCTTGTCCCCTGGGACCCGCTGGGATTTACTTTACCATGGGATTCAGATTTGGAGGTGACCTTGGCGCTCCCATAGTCTCGCCTCTTCATTTGACAGAAAGGGAAACTGAGGCCCAGTGTTCTCTCCCTCGCCCTTTCTCCAGAGAAGAAAGGGACTCGGCCGAACCCACCGAGGAGCAGAACTAGAAAGTAAACTCGGATCAGAGAATGAGGGGATTGGAGTTTTATATCAAAAGAATATTAAAGGTCATTTCCTCAAGGGAGAAACTGAGGCTCGGGGAGGAAGGGGGCAAACCCCCATCACACCGGTAGAAAGGGTTGGATCTTGAACCCCACACTTTCCAAACGTGGCCCCGAGAAGCGATACTGAATTGTGGGCTTCATGTGTGCCCTCCAGGGAAATGAAGGGGTTACTCATTAATCATGGTCTAATTAAAAAAAAAAAAAAAAGCAATCACAACACTTGCTTAACAAAATTGTTTACTTAGTAGTTTGTTGAGGGCTAATTACTCAGGGGGCTCCGATTAGCTCCAGAAAGTACAAAAGGCAAGGGTGAGCAGGCAGGAGCCAGGGCCAGGAGCCGGGCTCAGCCAGCTGCCTCCTTTGTGTGGCCCAAGGTGTCAACACCACCCAAGTTATGGAGGGTGGGTGTTGCCTGGGGGAGGGGAAGCTGGTCTGGGGATGGAGCCCTTTTCCGGAGCTAGTGCTGGCTGAATCAGAAGGGGGTGCCCCAGCTGGCCTTGGCAAAGCTGCCCGCCCCACCCGGGGGCACCTGCCTACAGTGGGACAGGCCCGAGGGCCCAAAGCTCTGGATCTCAGCTAGGGCAGCCCCTCAGCTGGCAAATGGGGGAGTGTCACAAGTCACCCAGGGAATAAGGGGGGACCAGGGTTCCAAGCTAGACACATTTTTGTGGCCCTCTGGGGGGGCTTTGAGGCCCCCTCCGAGAGAAAGGACAGAAGGGCAGGGAAAAGCACTAGATCTGAAAGTCCTGGATGCAAATCCTGTCTTGGACTTTTTACCTTGGGACTCTGGGCAAGTCTCATCTTACGTGTAAAACGGGGCGCTGGCATCTGGCTCGCAGCCTTGCTGGAGGGAAGTAAGGTCCATCCAGGGAGAGTGACCACGAACGGAAAGGGCGGCTTTAGACCAAGAGGTGGGGCTGGGGACCCTCATCCTCTGAGATCCCAGAAGTCCCTGCTGTGGGGGAAGGAAAGGGCTGCTTCCCGGAGGCCCCGGGGCCCCGGGGGTGGGGGTGGGGAGACCTCTAAGAGCTCCTCTTCGAGTTCTTGCCAGCTTTTCACCCCTGAACAAGAAGCTGCCCACTCTGGGCAAGGAAGGGAGAGGGATCCTCCCCAGCCACCCCAGAGCCTCGTTCTGGGCCCTGAGCGCCCCGTCTGTGTGGCCATTTCCTGGGGCAGGCTCAAGGCCGCCCTTGCATCTGCCCGCAGCCCCTGGAGTTCTGCCCCGGGGCGGCCACCCCGGCTCCTCGGCTCTGATTCTGTTTTCTCTCGTGCCCCCCCCCCCGCCTCCTTTCCCTTTTCATCTGTTCCCCTTCCCTGGCCTCCCCCCCCCGCCCCCATTCCATCTCCAGGCCTGGTGCCTCCGGAGGCCGCTGGACCGCGCCGCCCGCCACTCTTGAAGTGCTGGCTAATTGGGGGAAGAAAGGCTGCGATTGTCTGTCTGCCCGGGCTGGACGGGCCCGCAGGGCCGGCTGAAAGGCCCAGAGGAGGTGCCCGCCTGCCTGTGCCCGGCAGCTGCCGCCGGAGATGTTTGGGGATTACGTCAGCACCGCGGAAAAGAGGGACAGGGACGCCGAGGGAGACAGGGACAGGGAGAGGGGGAGACAGGGAGACACAGAGACAGACTGAGAGACAGAGGGAGAAAGAGAGGGGGGGGAGACAGAGAGGGACAGACAGACAGACAGAGCGACAGAGAGAGAAACAGAGTAACAGAGAGAGGGAGAGAGAGAGAGGGGGGAGAGAGAGACAAGAGACACAGAGAGAGACAGAGAGAGCCTGAGCAAGCCTGAATCTACTGAGGGGTTCCCCCACCCCACAAAAGCCTCCTGACAATGCTGTCATTGTCAAGTACAAAGGGTTGGTAATTCTTAATGAATAGTCCATGGGGCCTCTTGACTAAATAGTGCGTTCCATGGCCCAAATCTGTCAGCTGGAGGCTTCTCCCGCCCTGGCGGGTGAGTGAGTGGCACGGCACGGCCGGGAATGCAGCAGGAGCCAGGCAGCTGGCAGGACCGCCCCGGGCACACAGACCTTAGGGAGCCTGTCTCCGAAGCAGAGGAAGTCGCTCCCGGAGAGGCCCCTGTCAGCCTCTGGTCCAGGCCCCTCGTTCTAGAGAGAGAGAAGCGGGCCCGGGGAGAGGCCTTGCCCAGGATCACTCTGATGATCTTTTGACCCCCAGGCCAGGCCTCTTGCTACCTCAGCTCAGTTCTCCGCCTGAGTTCTGTCTCCTACTGTTTTCTCAGCCGCTCCCTCTCTCCTCCTCTTCCTCCTTCCCACTAAATTCTGAGTTTAAGTATGGATTCGGATCCACTGATGGTTTTGTTGGTGATCATCATCCTAGCGCGCTTTATTCTGTGGTCCTGTCTTGGGACTTTTGTTGATTATCGACTGGCGCGCAGGCGACCCAGCAAAGCCAAGAAGGACTAGAGTCCCCAGCCAGCCGGTCCGGATTTTGGCCCGAGATGGTCCTGGGCGCTGGAGCGAAGGTATACGCCTCTTCTCAGTGCTCCTTCTTCCCTGGGGATGCTTCGCTTCTGGTCTGGCAGGAGAAGCAAGTTCCAGGCTCCTTGGGCCAGCTGCTTCAGGGCCGGCCCGGGAGCTTCTGCTCTGCTCCCTTCGATTGTGCTCCTTGAGCTGAGATGGAAGTGCCGTCTCAAAGCCAGGGCAGAGGCTTGTTCTCTGGGAAAGGCTGTCAGAGCAGGGTCGCACAGAGGGCCAGGGCGGCTGAGGCGGAAGGGGAAGGAGGACGGGCCGGGCGGGGAAGGCTTCCTGGAGGAGGCGAAGCTGCGGCAATCCGGAGAAGGTGGAGGAGGGAATGAGAAGGGAGAGCAGGAGACACGGCCTGAGATGCATCTTGTTTGAGGAAGGCTACAGATGCAGTGTCACTGGATGGCCAGGGAGGCGGGTCTGAGGAGACTTGTTGGTCACCTACTTACCTTCCCTGGAGCTCTGGGAGCAGCATCGGATGGCAAGACTCCCATGAACCCAAGGTCGCTGAGCCCTCTCTGGCCCAGAAAGTCCCGGGAACTTTGGCGTCTCCTTCGGTCCCAGCCCTGAGGGCTCCTGACGCACAGGCCCAGGAGGGGTCTCCTCCCCCTCCCCTCTGAGCGCCCCGGTTTGATACGGAAGGCTGCCGTGTGGGCAGCAGCCTGGTGGGCTGGTGGGGCGGGGGGCGGCGCTGGAAAAACTGGGCTGCCTTCAATATGCCTTTATTCCCCAGAGAGGCAGGAAATGACACTGTGTCCCAGCCTCCCCTTCTGAAGGAGGCCCGGGCCTCTGACCCATATCTGGTGCGGCTGGCGGGAGACCGAGTCTCTTTTTGGGGGGGAACCTGTGTGATTGTGAGTGTGTGATTGTGAATGTGTGTGTATGATTGTGAGTGTGAGTGTGTGAGTGAGGGTATGATTGTGATTGTGTGTGTGAGTGTGTGATTGTGTGTGTGTGGTTGTGAGTATGTGTGAGTGTGTGTGAGTGTGTGATTGTGATTGTGAGTTTGTGAGTGTATTGTGAGATTGTGAGTGTGAGTGTATGAGTATGTGTGTGAAAGTGTGTGAGTATGTGATTGTGATTGTGTGTGTGTTTGTGAGTATGTGTGATTGTGAGTGTGTGATTGTGTGTGAATGCGTGTGAGTATGTGATTGTGAGTGTATGTGTGATTGTGAGCGTGTGTGTGATTGTGATTGTGTGTGTGGTTGTATGTATGTGTGAGTGTGTGAGTGAGTATGTGATTGTGAATGTGTGTGTGATTGTGAGTGTGAGGGTATGATTGTGAATGTGAGTATGATTGTGATTGTGAGTGTGTGAGTGTGTGGTTGTGAGTATGTGTGATTGTGAGTGTGTGATTGTGTGTGAATGCGTGTGAGTATGTGATTGTGAGTGTGTGTGTGTGATTGTGAGCGTGTGTGTGATTGTGAGAGTGTGTGTGATTGTGTGTGAGTATGTGATTGTGAATGTGTGTGTGATTGTGAGTGTGAGGGTATGATTGTGAATGTGAGTATGTGATTGTGATTGTGAGTGTGTGAGTGTGTGGTTGTGAGTATGTGTGATTGTGAGTGTGTGATTGTGTGTGAATGCGTGTGAGTATGTGATTGTGAGTGTGTGTGTGTGATTGTGAGCGTGTGTGTGATTGTGAGAGTGTGTGTGATTGTGTGTGAGTATGTGATTGTGAATGTGTGTGTGATTGTGAGTGTGAGGGTATGATTGTGAATGTGAGTATGTGATTGTGATTGTGAGTGTGTGAGTGTGTGGTTGTGAGTATGTGTGATTGTGAGTGTGTGATTGTGTGTGAATGCGTGTGAGTATGTGATTGTGAGTGTGTGTGTGATTGTGAGCGTGTGTGTGATTGTGAGAGTGTGTGTGATTGTGTGTGAGTATGTGATTGTGAATGTGTGTGTGATTGTGAGTGTGAGGGTATGATTGTGAATGTGAGTATGTGATTGTGATTGTGAGTGTGTGATTGTGTGATTGTGAGTGTGTGTGAGTGTATATGTGATTGTGAGTGTGTGTGATTGTGAGCGTGTGTGTGAGTGTGATTGTGATTGTGATTGTGTGTGATTGTGTGATTGTGAGTGTGTGTGAGTGTGTATGAGTGTGAATGTGTGAGTGTGAACATGTATGGCTGTGTGTGAGTGTGCATGAGCATGTCTTCAGGGTTGGGGGGCCCAGGCCTGGCCGCCAAGCCACCCTGCGTGTGGGTCTCCCGTCCTCTCCCCCTCTCCGGCCCCCCAGCCTCCCCCTCCTCAGAGCGGACCGGAGCCAGCACTCTGGGCCCATCCACAGAAACCTCCATTGTGGCTCTCCCCAGAGTGTGACTCACCCCGGCTTCTAAAAATAAAAACTGTTAAGTCATGAAATGGAGTATTTCCTTTTTAAGCCAAATGTGTCTGTCGAGGGATACACAACTGTCTGCCGCAGGGAGGGAGCGCCAGCCTGGGGGTGCCGGGTGTGGGCTCGGGGCCCCCCAGACGGCTCTCAGGCCGTTCCCGGCTGGCCGGGGCTCTGCTCTCGGGCCTCCCCTTGCGGCATCTCGGAAGGGGAGCGTGGGGCTTGGCTCGGCTCCTCGGGGCCAGGCCGGGCCGAAGCACTGGGACCCCCGGGCCCGCGGGGCGGAAATGCTGCCGTGTTTATTAATAGAAAGCGGCGCTGTCTCTGTCCTGAGCGGGACGGACTCCGGGAGCTGCCGGCCGGTTGTGGGCTCGGTGTGACCCCGTCTCGGACAAACATAGGATTTATCGGTTTCCCGGGTCACGTCCTGCAGCCGCCCCCCTCCAGCCCCTCCGATTTCCTTTCTCCCAGCTGGCGGGCTGAGCGTGTGGGCAGGTCCGGCCTCCGCAGCTTCTGAGGCCCCGCGTGAGTTACGGCTCCAGGACTGGGCTGGACACGTGGGCCGGAAAGAGAAGGGCCGCAGTGACTCGGGCCTGGCCGCTGGCCCGGGCCGGACGATAGGAGGGGGGGGATGTGCCCCGTTATCCCGGCGCCGCCTTCCTGCCCCAGCCCCTGTGCAGCCTCCCAGCCCTTCTCACCCGCCAGGCCGCCCCCCCCCAGACTCTGGGCCTTCTCATCAGCAGGTGACCCGAGGCCACATCCCACCCCAAGGCCCCCCCCAGTCCATAAGCAGCTACTGACCGTGAGGGCCTCCAACTAAGGACAAACGGGGGCAGCCGGGGATGGAGCGGGCGGCAGCTTGGTCTGGGGCATGATAAGTGCTTCATAAACATTGGGAGCGGCGGGGGCGGGGAGAGAAAGGAGCCGCTGGGGGGGCCACATTCTGGCTCTGTCCTTGACAGCCTGGGGAGCCCCCTCCCCCCGGAGCAGCCTGCTCATGGGAAAGATGAGAAGTTGGCTGGGGACCTGAAAAGCCTCTCCTGGGCTCTGGGTCCCAAGGTCCTTCCCTGTTACTGCCCACGCCGGCCGTCCCGGTTCTGAGAACCCTCCCACCTCTGACTGTCCCGGTTCTGGGGCCCCCCAGCCCTGAACACTGACAGTGACCGTTCACAGCCGCTCTCCTCCAGAGCCGTCCTCCCACTGCCCTCCTCGGCCGGAGGACCCGGTCTCAGGAGTCCGCCCCCCCCCCCCCCCGCTCATTTTACATTGTGGACAACTGAGGGTCTCCAGCAGTTGGAAACCTCTGGGCGCTAGCACCTCTGGTTCTAGAAGTGCAGCAGAAAAGGGGTAGAACGTCCACTTTCAGGGACGAGGAAGCGTCTCACGGAGAAGGGGGCGAATGTCTCTGGGCACCGACCCAGGCGCTCTTGGCCTAGAGGCAAGGACTGGTGTCCGGGGTGGGCTGGCGGTGTCCGGGGTGGGCTGACGGTGTCCGGGGTGGGCTGACAGGCTCGGTCATTGCTGACCCCCTCCCCTCCCCCCTTCCCTCCCTCCTCCCCTCCCCCCTCCCCCCCACTGCTGGCTGATTCCCCTCAGCCCGGGAGGCCCGCCGGATTCTGTGCCCGGGGAAACAAAGGCCCAGAGGCTGAAATGTGTCATCGTGAGTCACACGGGCAGGACCTGAGGAACCCTTTGGGAATCCCTGTTACACACGGCCCCATTCTGTGGCCAGGAAAACTGAGACTCGGGGACAAATCACTCCTGTGCTCACCATTCATGGGCACTGTTGCAGCCGAGGCTTCGCTTGGTCTCCCCCCCCCCTCCCCGGGCGTTCACTGTCATCCTCAATACACGGGGTTCACTAGTGTGTGAACCCCACAATCCTGGAGAAACGCGAGGGGGGCTGAGAGCGCGGGACAGGCCCAGGCTCTCTCAGACCGGAAGCGCGCATCCGAGCTGTGGTTGACTTGGGGTCCCCCAGGTTCCAAGACAAGACTCCCCCCCCCCACCCCCCAGACAGCTTCCTCTCCCGGAAAAATGAAACAAGAAGGAGGTTCTGTCCTCCTGTCCGAGGGTACGAGGAGCCCTCCCGCCTCCCGCCTCCCCTCGGTTCCGGAAAGGGCTCGGTCTGGTGGGGGAGGGGGCTGGTTGCCGTGGGAGAGGACCCCAGGGGGTCGGGTGCTCCGGTGGACGTGGCATCGGGGCTTTCCCAGGATGCCAGAGCTCTGGCTACAGGAGCCTGTGGTCCGGGAGGGTCCTGCAGCCCTGCCCGATACGGGGGGTAAGAGCCTGGCCTGCGAGGGGGACAGTCTCGTATTAAAAGCTTGAAGCCCCAGGACCAAGGCCTCCCACCTGCATCTGCAAAAGCAGGGGAGGACTTCATGGGCTGAGGAGGTGGGGCTGTTCTTGCTGGCCCGGCTGCTTAGAAGGCATTGAATGTCTGTCCACTCAGACGTGACGAAATGGGGGAGACTTTCTGAACAAATGGGAGTTTGTCCCGAGAGGACAGAGAAGGCTTTGGTCACCATGACTTTTAGGTTAAAGCCACAGCAATGGAGAGGCCCTTCTTGGGTGGGGGAAGCAACGGGCGCCTCTTGCCGCTCTCCTGGAGCGTCTGGGTGGCCCGAGTCCTCGAGGAGGGAGCCGGGCGTCCCAAGGGCCCCCTGGGAGGTCCGCCGCCGCCGCTGCTAGCTGTCAGGAGCCTTCCTTCTAGGAACCGGGGCTCGGAGCTTTTCGGAGCAAGACCCCCATCGCGCACGGCTGCTGGTGGGGCAGGAACACAGCGGGGGACCTTCGAGAACAGGTGCTGGAAGTGGGGGGCTGTCCGCTCCACCCCACGGTGACGTCATCCCCGGAAGGCCGGATTTGTGTTGGCTCAAGCTCCCGTTCCAGCTGTCCCAGCCCCACACATTCCAAGGCCAGGAGCCCGGCCAGCGCAAGCAAGAGCTCCCGGCCCTTTCGGGGTGGGGGGAGGCTGCTCAGGAACCTTGAGACTTTCAAGGAATCGCAGACTCTCAGAGCCACAAGAGACCCCAGAGCATCTTTGTCTGGCCGTGTCTTCCGCGTTTCCAACAAGTGAACTTTGGCTTTGAGGTCTCCGGTAAATGGAAGTCCCTTCCCCTTCTGCATCCCCTCAGAAAATAGGATCGTTTCTCCTATCCCTGCCCTCCCCCACGCAATGGAGGGGAGGCCCCAAGACTTCCGGGTCTTTTTACTTCATCTCCCCTGACCCTGAAACTGAAACACAACCGGGGATTCTCAACAAGTCACTTAGACCTCGTATTATAGTAACAGACAAAACCGGAGCAGAATCTCTTCAACAGCGAGATGGTCCAGTGATGAAGAGAGCTGTCTACACCCAGAGAGGACTGTGGGAGCTGAAGGGGACCCCGACATCGCATCCTCACTCTCTCTGTCATTATTTGTCTAACACGACCAGCCTGAATCCTCCCTCCCTGGGACTGAGGACAACTTGTAGGTCATTCATGATGTGCTCTTCTTCCGGGATGTGCTCACTGTCCTTGGTTGGGCCGATCCTCCCACAGGCCACCCTCTGAGCGCTCCGACTCTTTTCCAGGTTCTTTCAGCCAGTCTCATCACACCCTCCAGAGCCTGCTCCTTCTGACATCCCTTGGGAAACAGAATTGCCTCCGTGCCACAAAGAAGGCATTGAATAAAGATTTTTATGGGGAAACAACAATTAAACAAATAACACTTTTCTTCCGATCTTATGAGTGGGATTAATTAGAAACCACCCATTTGTGTGCTCTGCGTGTCTGAGAATCAAATCAATGTAAATCATTTGGAGAAAAGCCAGCCGGTTCCATTAAAAGTAAGGAGGGAGCCGCCCCTCCGGGCAAAAGCATGAGAATTTATGAACGATAAGACAGGCAAAAATGGATCCGGCACATTTCCCCATCCTCTTGAAGAAAGATCCCTTTAGCCCGGATTTAGAGTTCTTGCCTGTTAAGTGGATGGTCTGACTGCAAGTAGATTAAGATGGAGCCTCTAGACCAATGGACAGTTCTTAAGTCTCTTCTTGAACTCAAGCCCAGCGGATGTTAAGTGTCTGCTTCAGGCTAACTCTGGGAGGACTTGGAGGGCTGCGGGATGGGGGGAGCACCTCAGATCTTTGCTTCACATTATCCCCCTAGAAGAACTGCTTACCTAGATTAATGTGTGGTCTAGGAGTGAGCTGCAAGTGCAAGGGTCCTCCTTTCGACTTGGCAAAGCCAAGGGCACCCACCAGTGCAAGGAACCCAGAGAAGGACTGGGGGTTTACGTCTGTCTTGAATATCCTGTTACCTGCTTCCTCCTGTTGTTCACCCACCATTTCTGCCAGATTTTGAGCTTCTTCTGATGTCACTTAATTATGTGACCCATAGTGCCACATCTAAAAGGACAGTCATGCTTATTACTATGGACCATTAAGGTTTATATGCATCTTTCTCCCATAGCCCTGAGAAGGAGGTAGTTCAAGGACTGTTAATCCATTTTAATGTGAGGAAACTGAGGCTGAGAAGTAAAGAAATATTTGCCTTTGGTCCTATAGCTGGGAAGTAGCAGAAACAGATTTGAAACCAGATCTTTCTTTCTTTCTTTCCTTCCTTCCTTCTTTCTTTCCTCCCTTCCTTCTCTTTTTCCCTTTCTGTCTCTCTTTCCTCTTTCTCTTTGAAATATTCTCTTTCTCTCCCCTTCTTCCTTCCTTCCCTTCCCTCCTTTTCTTCCCTCCCTCCCCCCTCTCTTTCTTTCTTTTTCTTTCTTCCTTTCTTCTTTTCTTCTTTCCTTCTTTCCTTCCTTCCTTCCTTCCTTCCTTCCTTCCTTCCTTCCTTCCTTCCTTCCTTCCTTCCTTCCTTCCTTCCTTCCTTCCTTCCTTTCTCTCTCTCTTTCTTTTTTCCTTCCTTCCTTTCTTTTTCTTTCTTTCTTTCTCTCTCTCTCTCTTTCTTTCTTTCTTTCTTTTTTCTTCTTTCTCTCTTTCTTTCTTTCTTTCTTTCTTTCTTTCTTTCTTTCTTTCTTTCTTTCTCTCTCTCTCTCTTTCTTTCTTTCTTTCTTTCTTTCTTTCTTTCTCTCTCTCTCTTTCTTTCTTTCTTTCTTTCTCTCTTTCTCTTTCTCTCTCTCTCTTTCTTTCTTTCTTTCTTTCTTTCTTTCTTTCTTTCTTTCTTTCTTTCTTTCGTTCTTTTTCTTTCTTTCTTTCTTTCTTTCTTTCTTTCTTTCTTTCTTTCTTTCTTTCTTTCTTTCTTTCTTTCTTTCTTTCTTTCTTTCTTTCTTTCTTTCTTTCTTTCTTTCTTTCTTTCTTTCTTTCTTTCTTTCTTTCTTTCTTTCTTTCTTTCTTTCTTTCCCCCCTCTCTCTTTCTTTCTTTCTCTTTCTCTCTTTCTTTCTTTCTCTCTCTCTTTCTTTCCATATTATTACTATTGATAATATTATTGATATTACTTTTTCTCAGAGATCCAGCTTGTCTAGTAAGAATTTGTGGTTAAGGAGGCTTCAAAATGTCTCTTCATCCTAGTTTCACTTCATAGCAGGAGCTGGCTGGGCCATCAGTTCAGTCCAGCTAAGTCAGAAGCTGGTGTGGTGTGCGTATTGGGGGAGGGTATATCTGGCGTGCTCGGTTGGGGTCAGGGGAAGGCAGAGGGAACCCAGTCCCAGAAATAGGACTTCTCGAATGAGAAGAGGCTGGGCTGTGGCTCTCGGGGATGAAACCTCAGGGGAATTGTTGGGATGAATCCGTCCTATTGTTGCAAGGCTCCTCATTCCGAGAAGCAGACGGTCAGTGCTTTCCAAAGACATCTGCCCAATTGTTTCTCTTCTATAACTTGAGTCTCAGTGGAGCAGGGAAGTGTGGGCACAAGGAAGGAGGGAACAAAAGTGAGAGAGGGACATCCTCCAGGCACACAATCATCAAAATGCAGTGCTCCCCCTTGGGTCTTTTTTAAACAATCTCTGTCCCACCCACTGACTGGTTGTGCTGTCAGTCTACATGAAGACCTTCCAGAGTCATCTCTGCCTCTTTTCTCTCTTCACTACCCTGCACTGAGTCCTCCCCCTCCCCCATCCAATCAGCTGCCAAGTCCTCCCCATTCTGCCTCTGATCTCTCTCATGTTGGAGAGTGATCCTTTCCTACTCATTTTGCTCCTCATTCTTTTTTAGCCAGGACTCTTATAGCTAACGACCTTCTAACTAGGACCTAGGTCAATGGACTGGGTTGGACTCTTCCGGGCTCACCGGTCCGCTGTGTAATGGAAAGATGTAGGTGAGACACTGGTACAGTGAAGGGCCTTGGGGACTGCTTGGGGACAGCAGTGTCCTCTAGTGGAGGGTTGGGGGGGAGGATCTTGCAAGCCCCATGTGAGGCAACAGGGGGCTATGGCTGCTGGGAACTAACAGGGTGGGGGCAGAGCTTCCAGGGACAGGGAAGCCCTGATCCCTCTCTGTTCTCTACCTGGCCAGGCCTCACCTGAAGGACTGTGGTCAGTTGTGGGAGCACGATGTGGAAGGGCTGCTGACAGGGTGCACAGCATCCAAAGGAAAGTAGCCAGGATAAGGAAGGTCCTCAAGCCCACGTCCATGAGGGTCTCTGGAAAGAAGTTGAGGCTGGATAGCAAAAACTCCTTGCTCACAGTGATAGCTGTCCAACATGGGCTGGCTGCCTGGGGAGGGGGCAGGCTTCCAGCTCTGCTTCCTCCAGCTAGATGTCTTTCAGAAGAAGTTGGCAGGTCTGTGCTGCCTTATTAAGGATGGAGAAGAGGGGACCCTTGCTTGGTGATGGCTTCGGAAGTCCCTTCTACCTTAGAGATCTTTATTTGAGCAACCCATCGCACATTCCCATTTGCAGCCAAAGGACAGAGGTTTCAAAGTCTGACTCTGCCACTTAGTACCTGCCTGTAGGACCTTGGTGAGGGGAAATGAAATAGGAAGGAGGATGACCAATTATCAGGAAGCTGACGGCTAGATGAGTGGAAGGAAGTCAGGAAGAAAATGAGGACACCCTGGAGGAGTTTGCCAGGATGAAAAACTCATCTCCTTTCAAACAACCAGTCAATAAATCTTGGAGATTTACCCCGTCCTATGGGAGGCTCTGGGGAAATTCAGGTTGTGACTCTTGGAGAGGATTTGGGGAGTGGTGGACAGAAGGCTGAGCTTGGAGTCAGAGTACTAGCTCCTAATTCTGTTAATTCTACCCATGTGGCATTGGGTAAGTCATCTTACTCCTTTTAGCCTCCGTTTCCTCATTTGTATCGTGAAAGGGCCAGGTTGGTCCCTCTCAGCTCTGATTCTATGATCTTATGCTCCTGCTACCTGAATGTTATTCAGAGGAGGCTAGATCGGATTTCATGGACTAGGAACTACACCTCACAGGCAACAGGGAGCCTTTGAAGGTTTCTGAGCAGGGGAGGAATATTCATCCAGAGCTATAATAGAAAGATGAATCTATCACAGAAGAAAAAATGTTTAATTTCTAATAGTCAAAATAATACTTGTTGGATTGAAGTGAAAATTAATCCACTAATTGATTCAGCTGACCTCCCACCATCGGGTAGAATAAGAGGCAGTGCTATTGTCCCCCTTTCCTTGCTATTTCCAGAGCCTATTGTGGAGGGTGAGACCGGGGAGGCTGTTTTACTGTGACTGTTGGTATTCTCAATCTGGGTCCAACGACAAAGGAGTAGTATGTTACTGAAGGACCGGAATCACAAACCAGTTCCAATTGTTCAATGATGAAGAGAGCCATCTACACCCAGAGAGAGGCTATGGGAGTGAGTGTGGACCACAACATAGCATCCTCACTCTTTTTGTTGTTGTTTGCTTGCATTTTATTTTGCTTCTCTCTCTTTTTTATTTTTTTTTTTTACTGGTTTGATTTGATTTTTCTTGTGCAGCACAATAATTGCATAAATATGTACACGTATGTTGGATTTAACATATATCTCTACCATGTTTAACATATATTGGACTACTTGCTATCTAGGGGAGGGCGTGGGGCAAGGGGAAAATTGGGACACAAGTTTTTCAAGGACTAACATTGAAGAACTGTCCCTGTATAAATTTTGAAAAATAAAAAGCTTTAATAAAGAAAAAAAAGGGGCTGGAATCAGTGCAAAAATGGACATTTTTGCTAGGAAAAAAGCAGAAGACAGAAGGAAGTTGTAGTTAAAAGGGAAGGATGAGCCATTCTTCTAGACTTCCTTGGACCATTCTTCCAGAGTCACCCTTTTTTGAGCCTGGCTTTCCTTGGAGTAGCAAAAAAAGAAGATGGTGGAATCGGTTTTGTTGTCCGTCCAAAGGCAACAAGGAACCTCATTTCATGGGAATTCAGCAAGGCTTCCAGGAAAAAGGAATGCTTTGTACATCTGTCAATGCCTGTAGTTTCTCTCCACACCCTCCCTCCTCCCCCATATTTAATTATAAAGTGAATTGCCAGAGTCTGACCACAGCAGGTACTGGTCTATCATTTTCCCTTAGCTCTGGGCGAATCTGTGAAGATGGGGTATCTCTCTGGGCCCAAGTAGCATGGGTGACGTAAGGCTATCTGGAGTGATTTGTCCAGCGGAAGAGTGATAAGAAATTGAGGGTGCATTTCAGCAGAGACAGAACCCCTGTTAACACAGGAGTGTGGGAGAAATTAGAGAAGTTATCTCTCCATTTATCAAAGCCCTTGGAGGGAAATGAGACAATGGAGCAGAGGGCAAGACCATTTTTCTCCCTCCCTCTTCCACCTGGTCTTTCTCTTCTCTCTGTCTCTGTCTCTCTCTGTGTCCTCTCTCTCTCTCTTCATCTCTCTGGTTCTCTCTCGGTCTTTCTCCCCCTCTCTTTCTTTCTGTTTCTGTTTCTATCTCCCTCTATTTCATTTATTCCTTTGTCTTTTATTTTAAAGTTGACCCAGGTTTGCTGACTCTTGCCAGCTCTTTCTCTCTGGGGTCTCCCAGTATCGCTACAGATTTCCACCTTTGCAGAGAGCTGCCTTTGGGTTTGCCCTAATGTGGTTCAAACATATTGGGCTCACCCTTATCATGGTGAAGGATCTGGGGATCCCTAATCACAGAAGAGGAGTTTGGGGAAGGGGTGGGGCTATATGGGGAGAACCGTGTTTCATTTGGACCCAGAGAGCAGAACCAAGAACCATGAGTGGAGACTACAAAAAAGGCCAGTTGAGTCTTAAGGTCGGGAAATACTTTCTAACCAGAAGAGCTATCCCAGCATGGAGTGGGGTGCCTCAGGAGGTGGTGGGCTCTTCCCCCCCCAAGGTCTTTGCCCAGAGACTAGCTGTCCCTTCATGAGGTGACTTTGGAGAGGAGTTCTCTGTCAAATATGGAGGATTTGGAGGCATGATTCTGCTCCATTGTCTCATTTCCCTCCAAGGGCTTTGATAAATGGAGAGATAACTTCTCTAATTTCTCCCACACTCCTGTGTTAACAGGGGTTCTGTCTCTGCTGAAATGCACCCTCAATTTCTTATCACTCTTCCGCTGGACAAATCACTCCAGATAGCCTTACGTCACCCATGCTACTTCCCTTCATCCATCACCAGCCTGTTCTCAGTCTTAGAAGAGCTGCAAATATTTAATAAGAGTCTGTGGCTGCCTTCACAGGGTTCATTGTCTTGTTTGTCACCAAAGGTCACAAAAATCCTACCATCTCATTGTTGCCTTCAAGGTTGTCAGGGACTGGGAAATGGGTTTATTATTTTTTTTTAAAATAAGTTATAAGTTTAATAAAATGTATAATATAGAACTCCATTATTTGGGGATTCAGAAATGGGCTTATTATTAAATCAACAGATTTCTAGCACGAGATTCACTGCACTGAATAGTAGGACTTGGGAAACAACCCAAGTCCAAGGAAGTCGACGGGTGAGAAGTCTGTGAAAAGTGGGGGCAGGACCAGAATTCTTTTGAATGCAAAACGGACAGGAAGCCTTATAAATCGTGAGAATTGGTGTTCACCCCCCTTTCCCCCCTCCCCCCTGCAAAGTTCAACTAAGCCAAGGAGGAAGGGAAAGTTCCTGCCTGTTGTGCAGGGTGGCCTCCCCCCCCCCAATCTGAGGAGCCCTTCCTCCTCGTCTCCACCTACTGGAGCCCCTCACTTCCTTCAGAGCCCAACTCAGGGGCTGCCTCCTCCAGGAAACCTTCTCTGAGTCCTCTTTCCTTTCCTTCTTGAAGTTACATTACTTCTCTCAAATTGTTCCAGATGAGTTTCCATCATGCGTGGACCAATTCCCATCTATTCCAAAAGCCGTATTCATGTGCTTCTCGGCTTCCCTTTCCATACTCCTTCCAACCATCTAAGTCTTTTTTTTCTTTTTCTTTCTTTTTTGGGGGCCATTTTTGCCCATCTGATGGGTGCGAGATGAAACCTCAGAGTTGTTTTAATTCTCATTTCTCTTGCTAGTAGTGACTCGGAGCCTTTTTTTTTTTTTTTTTCCATTTGATTGTAGATCATTTCTTTTTCTGGAATGTTTTGTTCATTTCCTTTTGTCTTGGGGGGGGGGCGGATAATGCACAGATTGTAAATAAATGCATCTTTTTTCCGTGTGTGAAACTTGTTCAGTGAAATGGCAAATTGCAATGATTCCCTTCCTATCTGAAAGCTCCCACTTAAATGCTCTGAAGTCTCTTGTTAATTTTGTCAAAGAATAATCCTGTAGACATATGAAAGATTAATGGGGAAAAGGCATTTATTAAGCCCTATGTATACTGCCCTGAAGATATGAGTGAAAAGTCAGACCTCAAGGAGCTTCCATTTTAAGGAGGGAGACAACACATTGGGAAGGTTTTACTACAAGCATGATGGGAAATTCCTCTAGTCCTTTGAATGGGCAAAGCAAGGGGTCGGGTCTTTTCTTTGATGTTATTTCCACTGATAAAATCACTTCAATTCCAGCTGTTGAACCACCTGACAGGACTTTGGGGGTCACGACTTTCTGCACTCAGCAGCAGGTCTAGGGGAATCTCCCCAGGGCCACTTCCCAGGATGACCCTGGAGGTCAGCTCACCCAAGTCTCCTGGGCTCTGACCCTGGGCTGTCCTCATCAGGGCTGAGGGACGTGGGGTCAGGGTCAGGGTGGGGGTTTGACATGCCCGATTCAAGCTGCCTCCTGGGTCCCCCACCAGGCATTCCTTCAGCTAGCTTGTCCCACTTGCCTGGAGAGTGACAGTGGGTTGGCCATTGACTCACAGGTCATACTCTGTGATAATGAAGGTACTTGGTGCCCACCTCCCTTTGGCTGGAGTCTCACACACACACACACACACACACACACTCACACACTTACACACAGACTCACACTCACACACTTACACACACACACTCACACACACAGACACACACTCACACACACACACAGACACACACTCACACACTTACACACACACTCACACTCACACACACACTCACACACACAGACACACACTCACACATTCACACACTTACAGACACACACACTCACACACACACACACACTCACACACACAGACACACACTCACACACACAGACACACACTCACACTCACACACTTACAGACACACTCACACACTTACACACAGACACACACTCACACACTTACACACACACTCACACACATACACTCAAACACTTACACACACATTCACACACATACACCCACACACTCTCACACTCACACTCTCACACACACACTCACACACACACTGACACTCATACTCACACACTCACACATTCACACACTTACAGACACACACTCACACACACACACACACTCACACACACAGACACACACTCACACATTCACACACTTACAGACACACACACACACTCACACACACAGACACACACTCACACATTCACACACTTACAGACACACACTCACACACACACACTCACACACACACACTCACACTCACACTCACACTCACACACACACACATCTTGTCAGAACATTCTTGTGTGCATGTTGTCTGCCATATTGGAGTAAGCTTTTTGAAGACAGGGCAGTTTTTGCCTTTTTTCTGCCCTTTTTTTGGGCCTTAACACAGTCCCTGGAGCATCGCCACCATCATCGTCGCTAGCATTCTACAGCACTTTAAGGTTAGAAAACTCCACTTCAAACATTACCTTTTGATCCTCGCAATAATTTTGGACGGCATATTAGGTATTATTATTCCCCTCATTCTGTGGCTGAAAGGTGGAGTTCAGTGACTTGGCTAGGGCCACACATTGTTAAATAATGACTCAGACAGTGATTTTGCCCAGGATTCTGGGGCAATCCTGCTGCTTCCCTGGTCCTGGGAAGGAGGCGCCCGCTGACTGTCCTCGGGGAGCGGCCCGTGCTTTTCACCTTCCTCTTTTTCCTTCCACTCCCCTCGGCTCGCCCGTCTCAGGATGGCAGTGGGCGGCAGATAGCCCTGGTCTCCCACAGGACTGAGGCGCCTTCGGCTCCTGGAAGAGCCAGGCCTACAGATGCCAGTGGTCCCCGTACGAGCCACGGAGACCTTCCAGAATCCCCTTAATTTGACTTGAAATAAAACATCCGGGCTCGGGAGGCAGGAAGCCGTATCTTTCGGCATGACATGAAATAATGTTGCTGTCGGAGTGAATGAAAAAATTAGCCGGGGAGCTAAGTTGGGGCAGATTTCAGTGGGCGGGCAGGTCAGGGCTGCTTCCTCCAGGCCTTTGATAGCCGGGCCGATAACGGCCCAGGCCCTGGGAATAGCCCCAATCAATAACCCTCGATCGCTGCTGAAAGCTGGCGCTCGCCAATGGGAGCAGATGGGACGGAGGCAAATAATATTTGTCTTACCTTTCAGACTGATTTCCTGTTTTGAATGAGCCAGAGTGTGTCCATATGTTAATCAGATCGGGAGCAGAGATAGCAGAGTTCAGGTCACCAGCCCCTACTCCCGGGCTCTCGCCGCCATAAAGCATCCTCAGTGGCTCCCCCGTGGACCTTTTCCAAATGCTACTAATCATGTGTCCCGCTCAATGAAAATATTCCCCGGGGACCAAGGCACAAGCTTTCATCTCGGAGGCGGACGTTTTCTGCGGGGGAGGGTCCTTGCTAAGAGGTAATTTTTCTCCCATTTTTCCGGCTTCTGGCAGCTCTCAATTCTGAGCTCATAAATACGGGCTCCCCCTCTTCCTCTTTTTGAGAACCTCTCCCTTTAGTGGGAGTCGATTGTTCTCCCTAAACACTCTTGAGGCTCTTTCTCCTCCTCAGATGTGGGGATCCCTCCTCCCTCCCAGGAACCCAGAGACAAGGTCCCTTTCCCTTCTAGCTTCATGAGCCCGGCCTAGGGTGACCCTGAAAACTGGGCAATCACAGAATTTTTAAGGATCTAGCACAACCCAGCCCCGTGGAACATTCCTAAAAGCCCCCCAGGGGAGAAGTCACTAGAGGGGACACCTTCGATCATCAGGTCATTTTTTTCCTGACATTGAGACCCCCTTAGAAACATTGGTCCCCCCAAGACTTCTGGCTGGTTCTGGTTCTGATGCTGCTTCCAAATCACAGGATCCCACAGTATCTTGCAGCTAAATCCTCTTCTTCCTCCTGTGTCTGCCCTCCCTCAGTCCTTTCATGGGGTCCCCCCATGGTATCTCCCATTCTTCCTCCTGTGTCAGCCCTCCCTCAGTCCTTTCGTGGGGTCCCCCCATGGTATCCCCCATTCTTTCTCCTGTGTCTGCCCTCCCTCAGTCCTTTTGTGGGGTCCCCCACAGTATCCCCCATTCTTCCTTCTGTGTCTGCCCTCCCTCAGTCCTTTTGTGGGGTCCCCCACAGTATCCCCCATTCTTCCTCCTGTGTCTGCCCTCCCTCAGTCCTTTCGTGGGGTCCCCCCATGGTATCCCCCATTCTTTCTCCTGTGTCTGCCCTCCCTCAGTCCTTTTGTGGGGTCCCCCACGGTATCCCCCATTCTTCCTCCTGTGTCTGCCCTCCCTCAGTCCTTTTGTGGGGTCCCCCATGGTATCCCCCATTCTTCCTCCTGTGTCTGTCCTCCCTCAGTCCTTTCATGGGGTCCCCCCATGGTATCTCCCATTCTTCCTCCTGTGTCTGCTCTCCCTCAGTCCTTTCATGCTATTCCCCATTCTGGTGACTCTCCTGTGGAAGTTCCCCTGCAATGTCCTCCCCACACTGGGGGACCCAGAACTGAGTCTAACTCCTACACAGAGGGCAGCTCTGTTGCCGCCGTACCCTATCGGAAAGCATCTCTCAGCAGCAGAGGGTTCGTGGCCCCAGGAAGATGTGGGATGATTCTTAATCTCGTCCCACCCTTCTGGAAAGGAAGCCAGGATAATTAGCATTGAGAATGGTATATAGCATTTTAAGGGCTGCAGAAAATTTAGCAAATATATCATTTGGTGATATCATGCAAGGCCCTGAGTTCAAATCCAGCCTCCAACACTTTCTAGCTGTGTGACCCTCCACAAAGTCCCTTCGTCCTGTCTGCCTCAGTGTCTTCATCTGGCAAATGAGCTAGGGAAGGAAACGACGAACCACTTTAGCATCGCTGCCAAGAAACCCCAATGTGGCTACGAGAGTAGGACCGGACTGAAACGCTGGGGCAACAACAATCTCATCCTTACGACAGCCCTGGAAGGGAGCCGTTATCATCGTCCTCATTCTGCAGTCGTAGTTACGGGTCGTTTGCCCAAAGCCGCAGAGGTAGCAGTATGGGAAGCAGGCTTTGGATGCAGTTCTCCTTGATGGCAGGCCTGGAGCTAGCCACTGAGCCCCCGGTTTGCCCCCCTCTGGTTGCCTACGATTTCTTTGGGCCCACTGTTTGGTTTCCTTGGAGACCTGGGCACAAGGGTCCCCGCTTGTTCTATTTTGTGCCTTGCCCTTCCCCCACACAAGACCCTGGATATTCTGGGCCCATGTCTATGTTATTTGTAATGCTTTCCAGGAAAGGAAGGAAATCCAAGCCCTTGTTTGGATAAGGGGAAGAGAGCCTTGCTTACCACATCCCAGCATGGCTTGGGGGTGGGTACTCTTTGAAACTTGAGCAACATATAAATTTAGGGCAAATGAAAGAACGTCTTATTTTGCAGACTTCTAATAAACCCAGTGAGTTCACTACCCACTGAGGTGGCCCTATTAAGATTGCCAAAGGGTGTGGAGACATTTGTGAGCGAGGGATTTCTGAGCCAGGAATGGGGAGAGAGGAACAGGAGCAGTCCAGTGTCTGGCACGTAGTAGGTGCTTCATAAATGCTTCTTTCTAGCTGAGATTGTGGTCAATGGCTTTTTACAATTACTTCTTGTCAAGGAACTTTGGACCAATTGTTAAACAAATAGAATTCATACTCCATACTTTACAGGCTGCCCTATAGTCTGAAAGTATGATTTTGACAATTGGTACGCCTGGAGTAAGCGGCCTGAGCACCTAATTGACTTGGAATTGGGAGATCTGAGTGTGAAACCTGAGTGTGGAGGGGCTCAGCCAGGAGATCCTGGACATGGCGCATCCCTTCTCGGGGCCTCTTGGGCTAAATGTTCGACGGAGCTCTCGGAGCTATGAATTTATAACGCCCTGAGTCAACTTTGACATAGCAAGCGTTTTTGATGTTAATGGCTCCGAAGGAGAAGGTGAGATGGGCCTCCCTCACTTAGATCCAATTCTCTTCTGTGTTACAGCGTCCCTTCCCTGAAGTCACGGTCCTGTCCAAAAATGGACAAACCGCAGCCTCTGTGAGTGGCCGCAGCAGCTGCCCCATTGGAGATCCAACTGGAACTGAACAGTTGGGCAGCTGAAGAACTGGGCCTAGGTTAAGTCCCAATTCATCAGCGTGTAGGCCCTGACTGACTCAGGGTGAAGGTAAAGAGAATGTCTCTATTTCGACCAGAAACCTTGAGGGTCCTTCCTCGAGCCCTTCCAGATTGATTTTTTTAACGACATAAAAGAGGCCATTCTTACCTCAAAAATGAGCGGTTACTTCAGTCCAATTGAGACTGGGTAAAGACCCTAGTTTAAAAAAGGCCAAGGTCCTCTTCGAGAATAAAGGACAAAACAACAACAACAGTTGTAGATGTCCCCGACTCCTTGCCATGACTGCAAATCACAGCCTCTGCTAAGCTCTGGCAGACAGGGAGTTTCAGCAGACCCACAAATTCATCTCCTTGTGGGTGAAATGGAAAGAACCTTCTCCCAGTTCTCCCTTCATCTATAGAACCAAACGTGGAGTCTTTTTAGCTGCTCAGTCCCTTCTGGCAGTCTCGGAGAACCTAGAATCCTTGCCATTCTGTGTGGAAACACCCAAGAAGCACTTTATGTATCATCTAAGATCCTTCCTGCTCTCGTGACCCAAGTCCCTTCTCTCGGCAATACCTGGCCCTAACGAAAGACTGTACCTTGCAACTCTTATTTGGAGATTCTATTTTCTCTTATTGTGAAGAGAATACCCCCAAACTAAAGCCCAACTAGATTGACTTTGATTTGTGGAAAATAGAACAGGTCCTTAAAAGGATGGCTGGTGAACTTTTAGAAAGGGAAGCAGTGGTAATAGGGAGCCTGCCCAGCTGCAAGTTGTACTCAAACAGCCTCATCCCCATTTTGCAGAGCATCACTTAGCTACTCGATGAAGGGAACGTAATTAGAGTTAATCTAGATTTTAGCAAAGCCTCTTAGGTTAATTTTCATAGAGAAAATGGGAAGATATGGATTAGAGGAGAACAATCAGATAAATCAATAATCAGTTAGATAGCTAGATTCAGCTATGCGCCGGGCACTGGACTGTTCCCGTTCCTCTCTCTCCCCATTCCTGGCTCAGAAATTCCTTTGCTCACAAATAGCAAATCAAATTTATGGATGACATGTGGATGATATGAAGGATCCCCGTCAAGATCAGGAAAATAAAAATCTTGACAAGTAGAACAATATAACTGGAACAAAATTTAATTTAAAGGGAATAAATGAAAAAAAAAGATAAAAAAGGAATAAATAAAAAGTCTTACACTTGGAGGCAAAAGAAAACAAATCAATGGTACAAGTGTTGAATGAAGGAAGCATGAATAGAAAGCAGTTTTTCTGAAAAGGGTCAGTGGTTTCTAGTGGACTACAGTGGGGTAGTCAGTAGTGGGGTGGGGCAGCTGCAAAATCGAATGCTATCTTGGGATGCATTAAGTAGCACAGACTTTCCAGGCAATAGTCTCCTTGTACTCTGGCCCAGTCACACTGGCCACGGTTTAAAAGGACATTGGTTAAGCTGGAAAGTGTTCGAAGGAGGAGTTTCAGGATTGACAAAGGCATGGAGTCTGTGAGATGGGATACGTTAAAAGAACAATATTTGTTAGCCCAGAGAAGAGAACACTCAGGGATCCCCTGGTAATGCTCTTCATTATTGTGAAGCAGAAAGGGTCAGCTTGTGGTATTTGGTCCCAGAGGGACCAATGCAAGGAATGGGAGTTGCTAAGAAGTAAATTTAGTCTCAATTCCAGGAAGAACTAACAGAGTTGTCCCAAAGTGGGATGATCTGCCTTGAGAGGCAGGGCATTTGCCTCCTTGGAGGTCTTCTAGAAGAGTTAGATAACCATTTATTAAGGATAGAGGGGGATTCCTTTATATGTAAGGGCTGAGCCAGATGGCCACAGAGGTCTATTCCAGCTCTCTCATTGAGTGATTCTGGGACCAGTAAAGTTTGCCAAGCCCTTTGCAGACATTATCTCACTAGAGTCTCACAACAGCCCGTGAAATATTGCAGAGATTATTAAGACTCATGAGGACTGCTAGTGTGCTTACCTTTGTAAAGAAGGAATCTTGGCAAAAGTTGGTACCATCTTGGAAGTGGGTTCCATGTATTGTGAATTTATGTGGCCAAGGCAAGTTCCCTCCTTCTTTCCTTCCTTCCTTCCAATCATCTTGGATGCGGGTTCCATGTGCTGTGAACTTATGTGGCCAAGGCAAATGTAGGATTGCTGAGTCCCAATGTTCCTTCTCTTCTTGTGGAATCCTCACATTGCTACTCTCTGGGCACAACATCTCTGCAAACCTTCATTATTTCTGCACATTGGGTATGTCAACAAATCATCTGGGCTGGTCGTAATCTGTCTCGTCCCTTTTGTGCATCGATGGGACCACATTCTCTTGACTTAATAGGAAAGAACTGACTAAAATCTAAGCCCTGATGCTTACTATGAATGTGACTGTTTGAGTTCTTTCCTTCTCTGGGACTCAGTTTCCTCTTCCAAAAATGAGGGGCTTAGACTAATAATTTCTTAAGTCCCTTCTAAACCCAGTCAGGACATCCCTCTGTGTCACTGGCGCTCCTGGAAAACGAGGGACAAACAGCAGCAACAATTAGATTAAGGAGAGGCATATAGTAGGTGCTTAATAAGTGCTTGTTGACTGAATGATTGGGAGTGCGGTCTCCATCCACTTTGGAGCTCCTTCTGCTCCCCCACGGGGACAGCTCAGCCACATTCTGGCCGGTACTTGTCCGTCACCCTGCGTTTGCTCCACCTCCCCTAGGGGATGCTCCAGCAGGAGGTAAGCCCCCCGAGGGCTGTCTCTGGTGCTTTGATCCTCTCCCCTGAGTCTAGAAAAGAGTCTCACCAGTTTGGTTTTATTTCCTTGTTCAGACCAGCCTTTCCTTCGACAGGGTCGAGTGAGTCAATCGAGTCAAACTGAGTCAAAGCTTCAGGGGAGCCTTTCCCTGGGATCCCCGAGGACGGCCCAGAGCACTGATATCTTGCTAAGCATCCAAAGGCAGCCGGATTGGGGAGCAGACCGGTTGGTCTGAAGCCCTCCTCCCGTCCCCCACGCCCCCAGCCCTCCTTGGGCGCCCATGGACCAGTGCAGGAAAATGGGAAACCACACAAATGCGTCAGAGCTCAGCGACACGGCACCCAGCTCCTCTAGGCCTAATGGCCCAGCCTCCCACAGAGGAGAGCCACAGGTGGAGAAATGTGAGTGGCCCTAACCCCAGGGAAACTCCAGGGTAGCCCCAAGTTAGTCTCAGGTTAGCCCTAGGTTAACCCCAGGTAAACTCCAGGTTAGCCCCAAGTTAGTCTCAGGTTAGCCCTAGGTTGACCCCAGGTTAGTTCCAGGTTAGACCTAGGTTAGTCCCAGGTTAGCCCTAGGTTAACCCCAGGTAAACTCCAGGTTAGCCCCAAGTTAGTCTCAGGTTAGCCCTAGGTTAACCCCAGGTTAGTTCCAGGTTAGCCCCAGGTTAGTCTCAGGTTAGCCCTAGGTTAGGTCCAGGTTAGACCCAGATGAGCCTCAGGTTTGCCCCAGGTGCCCAGACATTCCCAAGGGCCCTGGATGGTTCCTGGCCAGCGCTGTGGGGAGGGCAGCCGCTTGGCTCCAGCCCTGTGTTGGGTGACTACTAAGCCAGTGCTTTTCCCCTTCTCACTCTGATGGATTCACTTGCGATTGTAGATTAAAGATACAAAGGGAGCCATTATTAAAAGAAGGAAAGGGGAGACGCGCACAGGATGGCTTCATTTCACTTCCTTTCATATTTTTTGGCCATACATACATTTGTACAAAAGGAGATTAGCCCCCGGACTGAGGCTGGGCTCGGTTTCCCGTGTCCAAGGGCCCGAGAGCCCCCGAGGGAGGGCTGGCGTCAGGGCGGAGGACGGGCGTCCTGCCTCCCTCTTCTCTCCCAATGCTGGAGCTCTCCAGAGGCCCCTTCCAGAGCCCTCAGCCTGGGCCTCCGCGTCTTCTCAGCGAGTGCAGGCCTTTGGGGGCTTTGGAAAGCTGGGTTTGGCGTTCTCAGGCTGGGAAAGTATATTCCCTTCTTGGGTTCAGTTTCCTCCTCTCTAAAAAAAAGGTGAGCGAGTCCTCAGGAGCCTCGGGCTCTAGAGCCTGAGCTCTGCCCAGCCTCTGACCCCTAAATCCTCACTGAGAAAATTCACTCCACAAATCCAATAATCGGTGTGTCCCTCGCTCCCTTCTTCTCCGTGGCTGGATCCGAGCGCACAAAAGCCCTGGAGAGCTAGGGAGGGTGTCTGGTTTGGAGGAAGACTATTTCAATATGGCGCTGATGGGGAACCATTGCATTTCCTTGAGTAGGAGAGTGCGATGGTCTCACCTGTGCTTCCAGAAAATCACGTTTCAGAGGAAGCTGAGCTGGAGGGAGGACAGAGTTGGAGCCCAGTGAAAAGGTTGCTTCAGTACTCCAGGGGAGAGCCGATGAGAGGCTGCTCCTGAGCCAGCGGCAGCGGGAGTGGAGAGGAGAGCACTTGGGAGAGAAATAGCCGGACGGCAGAAACGAGACTTGGGCAGGGAGCATGGAAGGCAAGATCAAGCGGCTTTCCCCGATGAAAAACCAACCCTGCGACTCGGAACCTTGATCGATGGCGAGAGGCGAGGCTCCCGCGTCTCGGCAGTGGACAGGACGGGTTGACGGGGCGGGACGCAGCCAGTATCTGGCTGGCTAATCTCCTTCAAGGGCACCCGGTGGTATTAGGAAGGGTCTGCCGGTGGAGAGGGAGCCACATCATGGAAAAATCACTATGATGTAAAAAAGGCCAGCAGAACCCCCCCGGAAAGGTCTCCCGGCTCCCCGAGGCTTCGGCGGATCATGCACCCTGCCCTGTCTCAGGGCCTGGCTCTGGCTCCATTTCTCTACGAAACCTCCTTTTATAAAGTCCTCCTTTCAGTCCCAGAAACTTTAAGACCCTGATCAAGACCTTCCCCTTTTCTAGTTCTTCATCCCCCAAACCAGGAGGGCCACTGGGCTGGACCCTGTCTGCTGGATGCCCGTGGGCAAGGCCTGAGGAGAGCCATAAAGTGGAACTCAAGGCCGAGGGGATAGGCCTCCTTCTAGGAGGCTGCATTGCCTCTCGGGCCCCTCACTCGTTCGGAATCTTAGCCCCCACCTGCTTTGTGCTGCTCCTTCCTTGTCCGGTCTGTGTGGATGTCTGGTCTCCCCAAGGAAACGGGAGCGGAGCACCAGAGCCCACCTTTGCTGCCACTGAAGGGGCCGGGATGACTGACCTTGAACTCCAAGGAGTTCTGCAAGAAGAGTCAGAAATGACCCAGACATTTACTGGCTGGGTGACCCAGGACAAGTCCCTCTACCTGTCTGCCTCAGTTTCCTCACCTGGAAATAGCAATATCACCCAGAGTTACTGTGAGCGTTAAATAAGATAATCCATATAAACCCTCTGTAAACCTTATTGGGAGGGCTCAATAAATGCTGGCCGATGTTGAGTACAGGTCCAGGGTTTGTGCCAGCGTTCTGAAGCTCAGTCTCACTGTTTCTAATAATAGCAGCTAGGGTTTATATAGCACATGCCGGGAACTATGCTAAATGCATTATAAATATTATCTCATTGGTGTCTCACAATAGACCTGTGAGATAGGTACAGTTATTATTCCCACTTTGCAGTTGAGGAAACTGAGGCAGGGAGTGATTAAATGACTTGCCCAGGGTCACAACGTTTATAAGTCTCTGAGGTGGGATTTGAACTCCTGAAGATGAGCCTTCCTGATTCCAAGCCCAGTGCTCTGTGCACCATGGCAGCACCTAGCAGCTGCCCCTTTGTATATACATTTACTTCCATTAGAATGGGTGCTTCTTGAGCTCAGGGTCCTTCTTTGCCTTTTCTGCCTGACAACACAGTAAGCATGCCGGAAAGTATGTGCCCGGTCCTGGGACCACCTACCCACCCTAAAAGCAAAAAAAGAAGAAGAAAAAAGAAGGAGGAGGAGGAGGAGGAAGAGGAGGAGGAGGAGGAGGAGAGGAAGGAGAGGAGGGAGAGGAGGGAGAGGAGGGAGAAGAGGGAGAAAAGGGAGAAGGGAGAAGAAAGGAGAAGAGGAAGAAGAGGAAGAAGAAGAGGAAGAAGAAGAAGAAGAAGAAGAAGAAGAAGAAGAAGAAGAAGAAGAAGAAGAAGAAGAAGAAGAAGAAGAAGAAGAAGAAGAAGAAGAAGAAGAAGAAGGAGGAGGAGGAGGAGGAGGAGGAGGAGGAGGAGGAGGAGGAGGAGGAGGAGGAGGAGGAGAAGGAGGAGGAGGAGGAGGAGGAGGAGGAGGAGGAGGAGGAGGAGGAGAAAAAGAAGAAGAAGGAGAAGAAGAAGAAGAAGAAGAAGAAGAAGAAGAAGAAGAAGAAGAAGAAGAAGAAGAAGAAGAAGAAGAAGAAGAAGAAGAAGAAGAAGAAGAAGAAGAAGAAGAGTTCTCTCCCTCTCAAGGGGCTTAGATCCTAACGCACTCTCATCAGTCACTGAACATAAGATTGTCTCTGTCTAAAAAGCCGACTCCAAGATGATCACTGTAAAAATGACTTCCAAGATTGACGGCAGATCAGAGAGTTGGGGAGGGGGGACCTGAGAGTGGAAAGGTTGGGCTGGGCCGAATGGGTGAATGACAGAGCTGGGGCTCCGCCCAATACCTGCATCCCAGCCATGGATCTGTGGCTTCCTGATGTCCGGGACAATGGAGAACGTCCACCTCTGCCAGCCTCGTGGCAAGTGTAGACGAAGGGGGAGGTCTCTTCAATTCCCCGTCATGGAGAAAGCCCACATTAACTTGACGTGGCCCAAGTATGACCTCGCCTGTTCTCTGGCAGGGGATGGGGATCGGGTCCTAATTCCCCACATTGGCCCCCGGGGGCGCATCCCCAAGGGTGCGCTGAGGTTGTGCGCTTGCTGGCCAGATAAGACCTCATTGATCCGGCATTCCTGCCGTGGGGAGGCCATTGTTCGTGGAAAGAAGATCTGGTCGGAACCCAGGAAAAAATGTCAGCTATTTCACCCCGAAGAATGCGGGAAGGGAAGACTGGCAGCAAGAGAATCCGAGCCAATGGGGAGCATTTTTTCTCCAAGGTGTAATTTCAGACACGTTCTGATAACTCCTGGAACTGCGTAGGGCTCAGAGGCCTGAATTCTCTTTAAGCACAAATCAGGTGATGTGGCCTCCCACAGCCCCCGTACCTGGGTGCGGATCTGGCAGCCTAATGCACTGGCCTCGTGTGGAGACAGAGTTTGGGCGCCCACGGGAGCCCACAAGGGTCTCAGTCATTGACTTCTCGTGAGACTGAGAGTCCCAGCCCTCAGGTGTTCAGGCAGCTTTTCTAAGAGGCTTCTGGGAAATGCAAATTCGGATGTGGGAGGGGTCCCAGAACCCCAGAAGCACAGAGTTTTATGTCTCTGATGGAAGGGCTTGGAAGGGAGCTTTAGAACACAGAACATAAAATGTTAGAGCTGGATGGCCTCAGAATCGAGAAATTCTCCTCCCGACTCCCGACCTTAGAATGTCAAAACTCCCTGACAGGACTTGGGAGAAAGGAATGACAAAGTAAAAGGACCTCAGAACACAGAACCAGGAATGTCCTCCCTGCAGGAAGGGAGCACAATCGACTCTGGGAGTGACAAAATGGAAGGGACCTTAGGAAGGAGGGATCTAGAGCACAATCTGGAAGCCAGTGTTCTTCCTTTCTTTGTGGGGTTAGACTGTGGGGACCTTGCTGATGGAACCCTCAGAGGCCTGGGGGGGCAGGGGCAGCTGCTGACCTGCCTGAAGTCCCAGAGCCAGTTTCTGGCAGAGCTTGGAGCGCCATCATCTGCACTCTCCTGTGTTCTTCTGGCCCCCTCAGTGCTGGGCACCCTTCCTGCCTCCGGTGGCTCCACGATGACCAGGGTCTCTTGGGCAGCCGTGATACCACTGACCGGTTGGGAGATCTTGGCCGAGTCCTGGCCCTCTGCTGGCCTTTGCGTGAGGAGGGGGAGCTGGATGACTTCGAAGCTCCTTCCAGGTCAGAAATTCTGTGCCTCGGTGGGGCTGGCAAGGTTACAGAAGCCCCGTTTGTCTCCAGTCACACTGCTCCCCTTTCCAAACAAGCATCCCACTGAGGCCTCCAGAATCCGGGTTCCTCAGGCCTGAGCCGCCCGCGGTGTCCTGGGGAGGCCGCCCGCAGCCCGATGGCCAGATCAGCGCTGGCCCCTCTCAGGACAGGGCTGAAGCCATTCACCTTTGGTTTGTCATGCCCCTTGTTGAGCCTCAGAAATGCCCCTGGGGGCGGTGAGGGGAGGCTGGCCTGGTCTGGGCTCTCTGGAGTCCCCAAGCTGGCTTCACTCCATATGGGAGGGGCGGGAGGGTCCCTCAGAAGCCAGAGCAGACCTCCCAAAAGGCCGCTGGCTCGCCCGCTCTCCACTCTGGGCCCCCCCTCCTGGGGTGTCGGGGCGGGCCGGGGCCACCCCCATCTCAGGCAGCGTTCCCTCTCGGCCGGGCCGGGGGCAGCCCTTTGTCAAAGGTGGTGGGCTGAAGCGGGCGAGGGCCAGGTCAGCTGCCTTTGTCCGGCCCATCCGGGCGGGCAGACATGTGGTAACTGCTTCACGCCTGCTAAGGGAGCTCATTTCCGTACCACCCCTGGGTAATAGTTTCCAGCCATAAAGAGGCCTTGCTTTTCTCTCCCTTTTAACAGCGGAACTTTGCTCCCTTTGTCCTCAGGAGGGACGCCCAGAGGTCGCCATGCTTCGTGCTTAAGCAAATATTTTCCCACCGTTTGGCAGAAGCGACTGGGGCTCCGCTGGGCTGGGGTGCACCTCGCCACACTTTCCCCTTCATGCCCGGCTCCGCCGCTCCGTCTGGAGGCTTCCCAAGCTCCCTTCCCCTTCCTGCTCCTCCTCCCAGCACCAGGCTCAAAACCTGCAATCCTGTTCTGCAGCAGCAGGGCCCACGGCCCAAGCCAGGCCAGAAAGCTCTGGATTCAAATCTCGCTTCTGACATTGACACGTTACCCCATGTTCCTGACCGCTCCCACCTTGTCCTCTTCTGTGAAATGGAGCTCACAGCTCTAGAGCTAAAGGGACCTCAGGGGCCATTGGGCCCGACCCCTTGTTTTTTCTTTTGGGTGGGGGTCTAAGAGAAAGCAGAAACAGGGACTCCATCATTATGAGGGGCAGCAGTGAGCTGGGCTGAAGGCGCCCACTCAGTTCTGGAGCAGAGTGTCCCCAGGGAGGAAACTGAGGTTTAAGAGAAATGCCGAAAATAATCCAGCTGGGATTGGGACCCAAGTCTGTTCCCTCCAGATCCCGAGAGCCAATCCAGCTCGGGCTTCTCTGAGGTGACACTTTGCAAACTTAATAAGCCCCCACAATGGTCATCTCCTTCATTCAGGGCCCCAAGCGAGGTAGGAGAGCTCAGGAACCCCCCACCTGTGGCTGTCAGAGGGAGCCAGGATCTTGTTTTCAAACCCCTGGTAGAAGGAAAGGAGCCACAGTTCCTGCCTGTGCCCCGACAAAGAGCACCTAGTAGTTCCTGCCAGCTCCTTAAGAAGGACAAAGTTTTAAACTGGAGAACATCTGGGGCCATGCTGTCCAGATGGGGAAGGGGCTAATACATAGAGGAGCGCTTGATGGAACTGGGCGGGTCAGCCCCAGAGAACGGATGCTTCAAAGGGACACACAGGCTGTATAAGAACGAATGAGCATCGAGAGAGAGAAGATGCATAAATCTTGCCAAGAATCACTGGGGTCCCCGAGTGCCTGTGGAGACAGTGGGCTCTCCTCACAGGAGGTCTCCAGGCACATCTGCTGGGGAGACCCCTTCTAGCTCAGAGGCTCTGGGCTCCTGGACCTTGGAGCAGGTGGTGGGGCTGGGCTTGGGGTGTACATGCAACACTTCTTGGAGAAAAATGTGAATTTGGGGAGCGTTTCCAGCAGTCCATGCATACTAATTCCAAGACTCCCTAGGTGATTACCTAAGGTCTTGGTCTAGTGAGCAAATACCTGTGGGGAAGTGAACGCCATGGTACCCAAGCCCCGATTACTTGACCTACAAGATGCTCTTGCCAGCCAGCCAGCACTGGACCGCCATATTTTTCTTCTTTGTGTTCAAATGCCCAGAAGTGCTTCCCATTATTACCTGCTGGTAGCGCACCTTTCCATGCCTCTCCAGTCCCAGAGCCTTCAGGGAATCCTCCCTGATCTCCGCTGGGCAAGCACAGGGGAGACGTGTTACTTGGATTCCTCTCTTCAGGGAGCACAGTTTGGGGGAGTGGATGGATCATCTGGATGCAGGTCAGAAGTGGAAAGACATGTATAATTTTTTTTTTTGGTTTAGATTAAAATTATTTTTTAATTCTATAAAATTTATTATATATATATTATAAATTTTATAAAATATTTTAATTTTGAAAATTTTATTTTATTTGAAAAAACTGTAAGAAAAAAAGAAAACAGAAAAGAAATACAAAACAAAATAAAGCAAAACCAAAGAGAACATTGTCATGTGCCCAGCAGAATAACAGGGAGGATTCAAAATATGTAGCAACAAATTACCAGATTAAGAAAGTATATATATATATATATATATATATATATATATATATGTGTGTGTGTTAGTAGAAGAAATTATATTCATGAATGCGCATTTTTTCTTTACTTCCTTATAGATTGTTCTTTGATTCTCTGCAGCAAACCTTATTTACTTTCTTCTTTTTTCTCCTTTCATTTTCCCCATTCTTCCCAAGCAAGCTGTAGTTAAGAAAAATATATTTAAGTATATACCCTTTATTTTTTTTAATGTTTAATGTTTAAGTGTTATACCCTTCGTGGTAGATATTTAGTGTTGCTTATTAAACCTGATATGAGTCGACTTTCATAATTACGAGCTGACTTCCCCCCCTCCTAAGGCCACTGTCTATTCTCCCTCTATATCTCATTTGTATCTCATTTGTACAGCATGATTACTATTTTTACCTTAATCCTGCCAATCTTTCTTTTGAGCTATCCTGTTGTTGATGTGAATCTTAAACATATAATATACATTTCTCATGTTAAAAAAATAAATAATTTCTCAATCTTTAAACAGTTTGTCCACGTTGAGTTCCTTAAAATTGCTCTTTGATATTGTTCTTATATGTTAAATTTTCTGTTAAGTTCAGGTTTGGTTGATAGAAGTCCTGAAAAATCTGTATGTTCATTGAATGCCCCTTTTTTCATTCAAAATTATAGATAATTTTGGTGGATATGAAATTTTTAGCTTCAGGCTTAGTTCTTTTGATAGTAGATATGATTCCAGGATAAGTCTCATACAATTCTAATTGTAGCTCCAGTGTATTTGAAATTTTTTTTCTTGTTTCTTGAAAAATTTTCTCTTTGATCCGGGAGTTTCCAAATTTGGCAATGAT
This sequence comes from Sminthopsis crassicaudata, assembly GCF_048593235.1. Lineage (NCBI taxonomy): Eukaryota > Metazoa > Chordata > Mammalia > Dasyuromorphia > Dasyuridae > Sminthopsis > Sminthopsis crassicaudata. Next base: position 253,592,691 of record NC_133622.1, read on the forward strand.
ATTACTGTGTGTTTTCCACAAAAAAATCTCTTTAAATCAATGTTCGGTGGAATTTTTCTATTTCTACCTTCTCCTCATGTTCTATCACTCCAGAACAATTTTCTCAGATTATTTCCTACATCGTGTTAAGGTTCTCTTTTTGGGGACAACTTTCTGACAATCGGATTATTCTTATATTTTCTCTTCTTGATCTGTTCTCCAGATCTGTCGTTTTTCTTATAAGATGTTTCACATTTGGTTCCATTATCTCATTTTTTATAATCTGTTTTGTTCTATCTTGGTCTCATAGCTTTACTGGCTTCCCCTTACCCTATTCTAATTTTCAAAGAATTATCTTCGTCTTTGAGACTCTTTCTTTTCTAGTTGGTTACTTTTTTTTCATAGTCTTGTTTTTCTTGTATTTTTTTTTTTGAGTTCTTCAATAAATTCTCTCTGAGCGGAAAGTCATTTCACATTACTCTTTGGGAAAGAAGGTTTTTTTTTTTTTTGTTTTGTTTTTTTAAATACTAAAGTGTCCTCTGAAGATGAACCCTGGTCTTCCCTAGTCCCATAATATATTTCAATGGTTGGGTTTGTTCTTCTCTGCCAGTTCATTTTTTAAAGGAAGTTATCAGTGTAAGCACCTCAAATCATGCAGCCGTGAGAAGGGCAGCCCCCTGCCCAGCCCAGCCCTGGACAGTGTGTGGGAGGCTGGCATGGGGAGGGACAGTGGCTGGGCTTCTCGGCGGGCTCCTGAATGTTTAGGATGGAGTTTGCTGGTCTGAGCAAGTTAGAACAACCCTTCCACAGGGGGGCTCCCCAGGTTGGGGCTGTCCTTGGGTTGCCCCCAACAAGTTTAATGAGCTACTTAGAGAAAATTGGCCGCTGCTCTGGGGCGTTTGGGGTTCTGGGGACCAGGCCCCCCTGGGATCATTAAGGAGATAAGTATCACTATCTGTTGGATGGGGCTTTCATCGGGGTGCCAACCACAATTACACAGCTCCCCTTATAAAAGCACACGGCTCCTCAGTCACATGGTTTGGGGCTTGAGGAGCAGCTGGGGTGGGGGCCAGAGCAGGCCCGGGAAGGGCGTGACGAGTCGGGCAGTCTGCGGGTGGGAGCCGCTGCCTCTCCCGGAGCTGGCTCCCTCCACGAGCTGCCTGGCGATGTTCAAGAATGCACGTAGGTGCTCGAGGGTGGGGGAGCCATGTGGCTGCCACGTGAGCGTGTATATGAGTGCGCGTACACGTGCACGCGTGGGAGGGGGCGTCTGCAGGTTTCTGCCCCGGGCGTGCCGGAGATAGTCTGAGCCCTGTGCTATCTCTGCCATAGGGAGTGTGCAGAGCTGCCCTGCCAGCTCCGGAGCCCAGAGGCCTGTGGGCTTTCTTCCTTCGGCTGCCCCCTGTTAGGGAGGGCAAGGCCTTCTCACTGGCCAGGAGGCTTGGATGGGGACTCGTCCCCTGGGGCTGAGGCGAGCCGTGGCTCACCACTGGCATGATGGCAAGCCCGGTTCCCGGCCCCTCTCCAGAGAGGGGGCAAAGCCACTTGAGTCTTACCCACTTCTGCTGTGGAGCAAAGAGCACTCTGGGCCCAGACTTGAGCAAATCCAGAGAGAGTTCCCTCTCTTAGAACACACAAGATCAGAGCTGGAAGAACCTTAGACAGAGAAGGTCAGAGAGCTGGGCAGGACCTCAGAACATACCCCAAAATCCAATGAGCAGCGGATCAGGCGGTATTAAGAGCTTACTAAGATCTAGATCCCCGGAACTAGAATGGCGGCTTTCAACCTGTCTGGTCTGGGCTCAGCTCTGCTTTGGAGAAGCAAGAGCCATGTGCATGGAGATGAAGAGCAGGCAAGCCTGGGGTCAGGGAGACTGGGTTTGAGTCCTATCTATAATGCTTCCTGGGCAAATCATTTGACTTGAAATGAAGACTCAGTTTCTTCATCTGTAAAATGGAAATAATCCTGGGGCTCTCTGTTTCCAAACCCGTTGTGAGACTGCCAAGAGATAATAGATGTAAAAATCACTTTAAAGTGCCTTACTAACATCGTATTAAGAGCTTATTTTGTGCCAGATGCTGCACTAAGACTTGGGGAGGCAAGTCTAATATGGGGCTGATAATGGGTGGGCATCTGGTGGGTGCTCCCTTCAGAGCTTGTACAGAGACTGTGACCGAAGAAATGGACTTGGGTTTGGCTGTTGGCTCAATTCAGATGGCACTGCCCGGCCAGACCAAAGGGACTTTTCTTTCTCAACAAGCTGTCCTCTCATTACAGTGTGATCTTCCTATAGTCAAGGCTAATTCTTTCCATTCTTTGTCCAGCCCATATAAACGGGGAGTGTGGGAGGATTCTTGGCCCTCCGGTGAGGAACCTTGTCCAGCTTCAGTTAATAAGTGGATTTGAATTCAGATCTTCCTAACTCCAAGCTCAGCATCCTACCTGCCGGATTACCTAGCTACCTCTCAGGGATAGGCTATAACTTTCTTTGTATACCTACCAAGTCAAAACCATACAGAGAAGCCAAAATGTTAAAAGAATAATAATAATAAAAATAAATAAAGTTTAAAATTAAAAAAAGAAAAAAGAAAAGAATAATAAAAGAAAAATAATTATAAAAATAAATAAATAAGTAAAATAAATAAAAATAATAAGAGATTCTAATCTATGCTTTGGACAGAGAAGGCTCCAACAGGTGTCTTGATAAACAAAGTCTCCCACAACATCCCTCTACCAAGCCTCCATATCAGTGATTGCCAGCAGAGCTCATCTGTATTTCCTTTCACCATTTTGTTTCCCAGATTTCTTCACTAGGCTATGACTTTGACTTAGAAAATTTTTTTGAAAATGAAAAAAAATCTGCTTCAGTTGACATGCACAGATCTCCCTGCAGGGGAACAGACCCAATTTTTCACCTTGGTTTCTTTGGAATTATCTGGGATCATTGCCTTGACCAGAGTAGCTAAATCTTGCACAGTTAATCATTGTACAAAGCGGCTGTGACTGGTTACAGTGTTCTCCTAGTTGGGCTCACTTCATTTTAGATCAGTTCATACAAGTATTTCCTGGTTTTTCTGAAAGCATCCTTTTTGTCATTTCTTATAATATGATAATATTCTATCACAATCATATGCCACAATTTGTTTAACCGCTCGCTGATCGATAAATATGCCCTCAGTTTCCAATTCTTTGCCATCAAAAACAAGAAATGCTATAGATATTTTCCTACATGTAGGTTATTTTCCTTTCATCTCTTTGGGTCAAAGGTTATGCACAGTTTCATAGTTCTATGGGCATAGCTCCAAATTGCTCATAGAATGGTTGGATCAGTTCACAACTCCATCAACAATGCATTAAGTGTCTCGGTTTTCCCGAATCTCCTCCAATATTTGTCATTTCCCTTTTCTGTCATGTAGCCAATATGAGAGATAAGAAGTGGTATTTCCGAGTTGTTTTAATTTTCATTTCTCTAATCAATTGTCATTTAAAGTATTTATATATATAACTTTATTTACTTCATTTGAAAATTACTTGTTCATACTTTTGACTATTAATCATGAGTAATAGCTTTTATTTTTATAAATTTACCTCAGTTCCCCAGATTGTTGAAAAATAAAACTTTTATCAGAGAATCTTACTGTAAATCCCCCCCTTCAGTTTCCTGTTCTCCTAATTTACATTGGATTTGCTTGTATAAAATCTTTAATTTCACATAAGCAAAAGTATCCTTTTTACCTTCTGCAATCTTCTCCATCTTGTTTGGTCATGAACTCTTCCTTTATCCATAGATTTGAAAGGCAAATTTTCCCATACTCCTTTATTTATGCTATCACCATTTATGTCTAATTCATGTACCCATTTTAACCTCATTTTAGTATTCAGGATGAGATCTTGGTCTATGTCTAGTTTCTGCTAAACTGCTTTCCCATTTCACAGTAATTTCTTGTCAAATGGTGGATTATTGCTCCCAAAACTTAAATCTTTGGGGTTATCAAATACTAGATTACTATGGTCATTTACTACTATGTTATTGGAAATTCTAATATAAACACTGGATTTCAGGAATGTCAGAGATCCCTATTAGGTGTGGCTTGGAATGGATTTGTTTAATCAATTGACCAAATGAACAAGCATTTATTAAACACCTACTATATACAAGACTATCCTTAAAAAGTCAAGATGTTTAAAAAGGATATATTCCTATCTCTGAAGAGTTTACCTTCTTGTGGACAGTTACATACAGAGATATGAGTATAATAAGAGAGGGGAGGCAGGATAGGGTAGAATCAGGGAAGGCTCCAGGGTAGAAAGTGTGACTCCGGAATTGAAGGACCAGCATTCCTTGGGCTGTACCCGCATTGGCTCCATCAGGAATGCCCTCATAGCTGGGTATCTTTGTCAGCAATAGCCTCGGGAAATGCAGGGAAGGGCCCTTATCGCATGGAGATCTGCCTGAAATGAAGAGCTTGGGATATTCACTTGTTAATGTTCCTTTCTGATGAGAAATATTTGATAAATTTCTGATACAAAGCTGGAGCCTTCCTACGATGGAAAGAGTGGCTGACAGGAAATCTGGATTCTTCTAGTTCCTACTGCCTCGCTTGCCAGGTATGTGCCCGGTCTCTCTTTGCCTTGGTTTTTCTTCTGTAACAGGGGGATAACAATTCCTATCTTTTTAAAAAAAATTTGTCCCTCTCAGAGAATTTTTGTGGGGCCCCTGGGAGATGAAGTTAGTAAAGTCCTATGTCAATAAATGTAAGCTGTGATTATCATCATTGT
>NC_133622.1:253597474-253632474 GCF_048593235.1 Sminthopsis crassicaudata
GGACTGCTCCCTATGGACTCGTGGAAGCGCCTCCATCTTCAGCAGATATTTTCCAGCTAAAATGGGGGGTGGAGGGGAAGAAGGCAGGGAGGCCATGAGGAAGATTTCTGTGGGTAAATTGCTACCAGGTGCATCTGCGACCAGAGCTTGGAAGACCCATTTGGAGGATAATTTCCCTCCTCCTACCCCCTGCAGGGCCTTGGAAGTGCCCAGAAATTTCATTACTCAGAGAATCTATTCACCAGTGGATTCAAGTCAGATTCTAACAATTGATTCTTCCTTGATTTATTTGTGGAGGAAGATCAGAATTATAAAAGGCCTCTCTCAAAGGCTTTCCCATTCACCAAGCTTTCTTTAACTGTAACTATGGTTTTCAACTGGGTCTTAACATATCCCAAAAGGCTTTGCTGTTCATCTACCTCTCCCATCCAAGGGCTGATTAGGATATTAATAGGTATTGTCTACCTTGCCTGGGGATCATGTTCTGCATATTGAACTTAAGGCAGCAGCATTTGAGTAAGGTCATTTAAATGATTAGAGAGAGACTTAGTCTCTATTGAATTGTGATATTATTTATTCTTTTGTTCCCAAGACTAATTCTGGTTATTGAAACACCCTCTGTGAGGTACTAAGTGACTCTAAGAAGAGGGGGGAAATCCCACAAGGCCTCTGTTGAGAAAAGAAGCATCAACAGTCAACACGTATAACTCCCACAAACCTTTGCTAGTTATCAGGGGCTCTTGGCCAGTGCGCAAACTTTCACTGGCCATCACAAAGAGCTGGTGAGGACAGAAAAGGGTTTCAACCTCCTCTACATTTCCTTTTTATGAAGCTAAACATCCCAAAGATAATTCTGGTCTCTCCTCATGCATAGAGATAGCAATCCAATAATCTTTGCCATTCCAGAGGAGACCAAGCCATCAGAGGAAGAAGGGGGAAAGAATTGGACATATTTAGCTTAAAGACTCAAAGATCAGGGATGTGGGGGTGGAAGTGGGGCAGGAGAGCTGTCTTAAAGTGTCTTAAAATCCTTAAAGGACAATGATATAGAAGAGGGATGAGTTTCATTTACTTGGTCCCAGAAGGCAGAATCAGGAGCCAAGGGGGACATGGCAGGGAAGCACATTTGTTCTGAAAGTTGGGGGAAACTTCCAGTGAGCTCCCCTAAACTACAACTGTCTCAGAAGGGAATGTGTTCCCCTTCACCAGAGGTCTTCAAACAAAGATCAATAAAGTCCACTTGTGGGGTGTGAAGGTTGAGGGTAAAAGAGGCATAGGAGATTCTGTTCCGACATAGGTTGGATTTGATCAACAGAATCCAAAATTGGGCCTGGGACTGTGGTCTAGTCTCAAAAGAGAAGATAAAGACTGAACTGACCACAAAAAGTAGAAGAGCAACCAATCAGACGGTGGGAATGTAGGTTACATCTCACCTGCTTGTGATATTCAATCATGTGGTTTGTCTCCAACATAATCACCCCTTCCCTTATCCTCCAACACTTCTCACACTGTGCCCCCTTCCTCTGCTATTTAAGCTCTTAATCCTCCTCCTTTATGAGTCAAGTAGCTTTGAAAATGCCATTGAGAAGATTCCACCTGCACCCACATCCTTCAGATCCTCTCTTGCCCTTGGAGTGTGAGCAATGAATGATCAATGAGTAAGAGAGGCCATTCCCCCTTTTCATTTTAGGAGGGACTCATTCAGGATGAATGGATGAATGGACTGTGGACCTCCAGAGCAGATCTCATTACATTATATTTCTTCCCAAAATCCTATTCTTCCAAGATTCCCTCTTATCGAGGACGCCACCATCCTCCCAGTCACCTTGGTTCTTAGAACTTCAGTGTCCTCTGGGGCCCCTCACTTCTCTTTGCCCAACCACCCAGTCCCCAGATCTCATCTGTTCTGGTGTCCCTGGCATTCACTGCCTTCTCTGCACTCCCTGAGGCATCCACCAGGCTTTCAGCCACCTCTTGTTTAGACTGTAATAGCAGTTTCCTCATTTGGCTTCCTTCATCAAATTTTTTTCACTACCATCCCATCCTCCAAACGGCCACCAATGACTTTCCTAAAGCACAGACCCTACTTCTATACATTATCCTATCTTTTATCTTTATCTTATCCTTAAATGTTTCATTTTTGTACAACTTGTATAACATACATAGATACTAATACTACAGGGCAGTTATAAAATGTGTAAATTAATAAAAACATAATAAGTATGTGTACTCATTTTTTTTCTTGATGGAGGTTTGAAGAACACTGGATTAAATGACCTCTAAAGTTCCCCCTCCCAAACTTGGAGCTTCAATGAGGCTCTAAAAGTCATGCACCATTTCCTAACTTTGAAAGTGATGGATGCTGAAGAACAGAGAAGCTACTTGCCCAGGGAAATGGCCAACATGAGCAGCACTGGGTGGGAGCTGTCCAGCAGCACTCAATAGAAAGGAGGATAGAGGTTGGGGCTTTTTGGGAATCAAAAATATTAAGGAAACTGAGGCAGCAATGAGGAAAAAACCTTGCCTGGCTCAGGATCAGATCTATACAGACTGATCCCTCCATTTCACTTGCCTCTTCTTACTTTGGACTTGGTTCTGTCCCTGTGCCTACTTCTGTAACTCTGTTTCTATCCTCTCATATAGTTCAGTATCCAGTATGCTGATTATTGCCTTTGGCTAATGTCACAACATTTCCTTGCTCCCAGCTGTGTGAAGTCTTTCCAGTCAGGTCTTCTCTCTCCCCCAAATAGGGGAAGGTTCAACATGCTCAGTGGATCTAACTCCATCATGAGTCCAAGGCAGTCAAAACTGGGAAGAATAGTCCAGCAAAGTGGGTGAATGGACCTCATCAAATCACATCATCTTTGAGATGAAATGGACCTTGGAAATAAGAGAATTTAAGCTACGAGTGCAGGGCTGCTTCAGTATTAGAAAACCTATCAGTATAATTGGCCATACCAATAACAAAATCAACAGAAATCATGTGATTACCTCATAGATTCAGAAAAGGCATTTGAAAAAAGGCAGTTTCTATTTCTAGTGAAAACATTAGAGAACATAGGAAGAAATGGAGTTTACCTTGAAATGATGAGTAATGGTTATCAAAACCACCAGCAAGCATTATTTTAATAGGCATAAGCTAAAAGCCTTCCCAATGCAGTCAAGGGCAAAGCAATGATGCCCATTATCACTTCTGTTATTTAACATTGTGCTAGAAATGTTAACTATAGTAATAAGAGCAAAAGAAAGAAATTAAAGAAATGAGAATAGGCAACAAGGAAACAAAATTATCACATTTAAGGTGATATGATGTTACAGTTAGAAAATCCTTAAGAATCTACTTTAAAAACCACTTGAAATCATTAACAACTTTAGCCAAGTTGCAATAAATCCACATAATTTTCATCAGCACATCTATAATAAGAGATAGAAAGAAATTACATTTAAAGTAACTATAGACAATATAAAATATTTGGGAATCTACTTGCCAAAACAAACCCAGGAACTATATGAAAACAAATATCAAACACTCTTCACACAAATAAATTCAGATCTGAACAACTGAAAAAGTATCAATTGCTCATGGGTAGGCTGAGCAAATATAATAAAAATGATAATTCTATCTAAATTAATCTATTCATTCAGTGTCATACCAAACGATCAAAAATCATTTTATAGAGCTAGAATAAATAATGATATAATTTCATGTAGAACAACAAAATCTTAAGGATATAAAAGAAATCAACGAAAAAATGTGAAAGGTGACCTAATCCTATCAGATCTTAAATTGTATCATAAAGCAGCAATTATTAAAACAATCTGGTATTGGCTAAGAAATAGAATGGTGGATCAATGGAATAGATTAGGTACAAATTGCAATCTGGTAAATGACCACAGTGATACAAGCATTTGATAAACTCCAAAATTCAAGATTTTGGAACAAAAACTCATCATTTGACAAAAAGTGTTGGGAAAACTGGAAAACAGTATGGCAGAACTAGGTATAGACCAAGATCTCATACCATATAATAGGTACATGATTTATACCTAAAGGCTGATACAATGAACAAATTAAAAGAATTTGGAATAATTTGTCTGTCAGATTTATAGATCAGGAAAGAATCTATGACCAAAGAAAATATAGAAAGCATTACAAAATGTAAAATAAATAATTTTAATGATATAAAATTAAAAAGTTTTTGCACAAACAAAACCAATGCAATGAAAATTATAAGGAAAGTAGAAAACTGAGGGTAATTTTTGTAACAAATATCTCTGATAAAAGCATCATTTCTCAGATATATAGAGAAATGTGTCAAATCTATAAGAATACAAGTCAATCCCCAATTGATAAACAGCCAAAGGATATAAACAGGCAGTTTTCAGACAAAGAAATCCAAGCCATCTATAGTCATAGGGAAAAAATATTCCTAAACCACTATTGATTAAAGAAATGCAAATTAAAGCAACTCTCAAGTACCTCCTTTTACTTATCAATTAGTTACTATAACAGGAAAAGGAAAAATGATGGCCATAGGAAGGGATATGAGAAAACTGAGATACTAATGTTTTGTTGGTGGAGTTGTGAACTAATCCAACTATTCTGGAGAGCAATTTGGAACTATATCTAAAGGGCTATAAAACTATGCATACCTTTTTGATCCAGCAACACCACTGCTAGGTCTATATACTAAATATCCAGAAATTGGGGACAGGACATATTTGTACAAAAATATTTGTAAGCTCTTTTTATAGTGGCTAATCAAAGAGATGGCCATCAATCGGGGAATGGCTAAATAAGCTGTGATAGATGATTGTAATGCAATATTATTGAGGTGTAAGAAATGAAAAGCAGGATGATTTCAGAAATACCTGGAAAGACTTCAGTGAACTGATACAAAGTGAAGTGAATAGAAGCAGGAGAATCTTACACATAGCTACAGCAATATTGCAAAGAAGAACATGAATGACTTGGCTATTCTTAGAAATAAAATGATCCAAGACAATCCCAAAGGACTAATGATGAAGCATACTATCCACCCTCAGAGAAAGAACCATGATTGAATACAGATTGAAGCATGCTGTTTTTCACTTTCTTTCTTCTATTTCTTTTGTTTGAGTCTTCTTATGCACTAATGACTAATATGGAAATATTTTACATAATTGAACATGCATCTCAGGGAGGGGGAGGAGAAAAGGAGATAATAATAGAATTTGGAACTCAATCTTTTAAATAAAAACTATTTAAAAATTAAAGGGAAAAAAAGAAAAGGGACCATGGAATATCTCCAATTGTGAGTACAGTGTTCAGAAGCACACAGTAGGCACTTAAGAAATGTTTAATACATTTATTGTTGTTCAGTCAAAATAAATAAAAGTCCTATAGACCAAAATTCCATTGGAGAAGTCAGGCCCATAGAAATTTCTCAAGAATAAAATTCTAAAGAAAGAAAGGGAAATGATTATAATAAGAAAGAAAAATGGGAGTTATCTATAGCAATTAGTGAAGGTATATAGGGAATTCATCAATGGACTTAGATGTTCAAAAAATAAAGAGATTTTCCAGAGGATGGAAGCGAGGGCATGAGAATGAAACAGAAGATGAATATATGGTCATAGATCATGACTGTCAAAATAGTGCAAGGAATGCTAAGTTTGATAATGAGCTGAAACTACTATGGGAATCTAAAGACAATAAAATGGATTTTACTTGGGGAAAAAAAGCAATCAACCACTCGACATCAACTTCTGCAGGTTATTAAGCACTATATAAATATTAGCTATTGTTGTTATTTTTAATAATGATTATTATTATCTAAGGTCCCTTCTAGTTCTAATGTTCTGTTGCATACTTTAAAATAACATGTTTTTTTCCACCAAATGGGTCAAACTTGATAGAGTTTTTAAGATCAAAAGTGTTATTATATAAGTTGAATTCCTATAAAATAAGCAGCTATTTTGATATGTCCATTCCAATCTGTTGTTTCCTTGAAAAATAATAACCAACCATTCAATATCAATTTCTTTCAGTATGGAAGTGTTCTGGCCAATTATGAAAACATTTCATTGGAACAATCTCATATCTAAGCCAAAAATAGAACACAGAACTAACTTTACTTAATTTTGTTTATATGAAAATCTTAATTTATAATATTTTGCAGACTCTTTCATTAAAGCTAATGTCATCTTCACCTAAATTACAGAAGAAAACACATATGTAAGACACTTTAGCCCATAGAATAGGTGCTAAAGGCATATTGAAAAACCATCATTCTTGCCATTAAAAAACTGAAAATCTAAGAGGGGGACAAATCCTGTGCACATCAATTTCCTCATCTATAAAATGAGAATAATAATATCAGCCACCTTTCAGAGTCATTGTGGGAAGAAAATGAAATATTTGTAAAGCACTTTGGAAACTTTAAGGTGCTATCGAAACACTAAAATTTAAAAAAAAATCATAATCACACATGTTTAACATATATTGGATTGCTTGCCATCTAGGAGAAGGGGTGGGGGGAAAGGAGGGAGGAAAAATTTGGAACACAAGGTTCTGCAAGGGTGAATGTTGAAAATTATCTATGCTTGTGTTTTTTTTGGGGGGGAGGGAAATTAAATAAATAAAAAATCACAGAAGCATGGGCCTATCCAGCCAAGAGGGACTGTAAAGTCAAATGATCTGACATCTATCTGACAGATAATGAAACTAAGGTCCAGAGAAAAGAGGGAGAACAGCCTGAGGTCACACAGAAATAGGACCATAGTCCAATGGATTGGGGACTCTTTCCTTAGCTAATCTTTTATATTAGTGAAATATGGAGCCATATTGGACACCCAGTGTTGAAGACCTTGCCTCCCCATGAGAGTTGGGAGGAAAATGGCCTGTGGCAGCCTTCCACTTTCTGGGTTTCTTCAAGCTGATAAAAGAAGAATGGAATAAACCAGTGTCCATGGCAGGGGAGCATCAAAGAGTTCCTGTGGATAGTATTTGTCACTCCGTACCTTGATGGAGATAATGATTGTCACAGCTCTGTATAATTAATCTTTCAGGGTCTTTTAAGATTATTTCTTTTTTGTTGGGAGGGAGTCTGCTTTGAAGGCATGATAGGATCCTGGAGAGAGAGCCAGACAGGTCTTGGGAGGTCATTGAGTCTAACCCCCTGATTTAATAAACAAAAAAACCAAGGCCACCCAGAACAGTTCAAAGACTTCCCCAATGTCACAAAGGTTATCAATGGCAGAGCTGAGATTTGAACTCAGGTCCTCTGACCTCCCCCTTCCCCCCAGCAATATTCCCTTCAGCACATCTTTCCCTTTACCCTGAAGGGTTGTGGGAAGAGGTGAACTACCCCTTTGAATCCTTTCCCGATCTGGTGAGTGAAGTGCACTCAGCTTCTAAATCTGCTCCCTCCCCCACTGCCCAGGAATCTCAGAGGAAATGTTTGAATGATTTCTCTAAACAATCCTTTGAACCCCAGACCCCATTCATGATTTAGAAACTCAGTCCAAGCTGCAGATCAGTGTGGATGCTTTGGAGATTTTTTTTTTTACTCAAGGTCAAACAAGCTCCTGACATGGAACCTTTAAAGTTAATTAGACTGAAAGCCACTTAATATTTCCTTGTTGGCACGACCTAAGTGAGTGGGCTAAGAAAAACATTAATAGGCCCAAATCTCTGCTGCTAATTTTGGGGCACTTGGGGTGGTAGTCTCTAACTGTTTTCACATCCTGAAAGCAAAATGCTACAGCGAGACACAATATGTTGGGGTCCCAATACCTCCCCACTCTGCGAGAGAGGATGTGTTATATGGAGCTCAGAAGTAACAGTGCAGTGAGGGACCCTGGAGGAAATGGGGAGGGGGGAAGAAAGGTCCAAGAAGGGCTAAAGGTGCTGCTCTTGGCCTGGTGGAGAATCTCAGCCTTGCTGCTCTTTTTTAGGTGCCACACTCCACAGCTGGAACGCCTTACACTTACCAGCCTGCTGCATGTATGAGTGATGTGTAATGTTAACTGAGCCCCTGTGTTTCTCCTCGCCAAAGACCACCCGGCCTGTGAAATCTCCAGGGAGAAGCGGGCCCGTCCTGATCAAAAACTCTCTTTGTTGGCTGAAATACAACGTATGTGCCATTAACAAAAACAGTCTTTCTGGGCCTTCTTCTTGTCTTTTTCTGTCTTTTATTTTATTTTTTTTTTTTTGGTGGGGGGATGCTGACTGCTTTTTATTTAAATTTTCATTTTGCTTATATAAACTCATCTCTCCAGCTCTTCCTGTGCTTGCATTCCCAAGGTAGAAACAGGCACTGCGATGTTTGGCCCCCAGAGAAATCACTTCAGTCTTGGCCTCCCTTCTCCCTGTCAGGCTCCTAAATGAGGTGGGCAGCACCAGGCCAACTGCCCATCAGTACGTCCCCTCCTAAAAAAGCCTGCTAGGCTCACCTCCCTGCCACTAACACTTTCTCCCAGTGGCCCTTGGAGAAGGGGAAGGATGTCCTTAAGAATAGAAGGAGATGCTGGTCCTTTGGCCAGCGTGTCTCAATTCAATTTAATTCTACGTAACAAGATTTTGTTAATCACCTACTGAGTGGTTATCATCAAGTAAGATGGTAAGGATATTAAAAAAAAAAACCTTGGATTCTGCTAGGATAAAATAAGAAGCATACAGAGGGGTAAAACAAAATATATGCAAAGCAGAGGAAAAGCAATGCAAGGGGAGCTGTTAATAATGGTAGATGAGGTAGGATCCAGAAATGTCCAGTGGGTATAAGGAGGGAACTGAATGATGAATGGAGCTAGTTTCAAGAGACAAAGATGAAAAGGTAGAACATTTCAGAAATAAAAAATAGTCTTTGTGATGGCATGGACAGCAGGGATGAAATGAAACAGACTGGGGAAAGTAAGTTTGGAGAAGCCATAGAGTATATAAGGAAAAATAAGATCCAATCAGTCAGAAAAGAGAGGTTAGAGCCAGATTGTGAAGAGTTTTAATTGGAAAACAGAGAAGCTTGCAGTTTATACTTGAGGAAAAAGGGAACCATCGAAGCTTCTTGAGCAGGAGAGCTCCAGGCTGAAACCTACCGTTCAATGAACTTTCAGCAGTCCCGTGAGATAGACGCTATTACTATCTCCATTTTACAGAGGCTGAAACTGAGGTTGAAGTGACCTTCACATAGTCAATAAGCCTCTACACTGGGATTCAAAATCTGGTTTTATTGACACTAAGCCAGGATCCTTTCAAGTGTTTAATCCATTCTCTCAGACCATAGAGGAAGTAATACCAGTTCTTGAGTCAGAGGAGTTGGGTTTGAATCCCAGCTATGGAAGGAAAAAGGGCTGGAGGGGGAGGCTCAGTCAAGGATCAGAGCCACAGACCCTCCCACTTAGTGTAAGATGCAAATAGGAGGGCTTGTCTAAATCAAGCAATTAGAGAATTTAGACCAGTGGCTTTTCATCCTTTAGGGATCACAGATCCCTAACATAGCAGCTTCATGAAATCTATGAACTAGACATAGGTGTGGATCTATATATGTTTGCACATGGGTTTATATGGCATATTTTTATATCTATGTAGACAAATAGCTCTAAATATATCTGTTATTTGGTCATGTCTGACTCTGTGATCCTATTGGGGCTTTTCTTGGCAGAGATATTGGAGTGGTTTGCCATTTCCTTCTTCAGCTCATTTTATAGAAAGGGAATTGAGGCAAACAAGGTTAAGCGACTTGCTCAGGGTCATGTGGCTAGTAAGTATTAGAACCTGGATTTGAACTCAGGAAAATTAATCTTTCCGATTGCAGACCTAGCACACTGTGCACTGTAGTTGCCTGATCTCTATCTAGCAATAAATAGTTAAACAGAGATAGAGATAAAGATACCTATAAACAACTGCATAAGTATGTATGGAGGTAGACACATATATGTGCATATATTATATAGCCATCCAGATCTCTATAGATATCTGACTTCTGAGGTCCATTTCAGCTCTTAATAATCATAATCATAATTAGTTCTGGTTTTGTGACCCAGAATCCAGCCTCAAGTGCAGGGGCTGCCTTATTGGGCTCACCAATCACTGCTGGGTCCCCCTGATTGTAGGATCTTTTATATGTGGGCACCACACTCTGAAAATACAATCTGGGTGAGAAAGGGAGGGGAAGAGGGAGGGGGAAGGAGAAAAAAGGAAGAAGGGGAGAGGGGGAGGAAGAGAAAAAGGGGAGAGAAAGAGAATTAAGAGAAGGGAAGGAGGAAGAGAGGGGAATAAAAATAGGGGGGGAGAGAGAAAGAAAGAGGAAGAGAAGAAAAGAAATGGAAGCAGGAAGGGAGAGAGTTAAAAGAGGAGGAGGGAAGGAGAGAGACAGATAGGCAGAGACAGAGAGATAGAGACAGAAAGAGAGAAAGAGAAACAGAAATATAGAGAGACAAAAAGACAGAAAAACAAAGATAGAGACAGAAAGATAAAGACAGAGAGAACAAGAGACAAGGAGAGAGAGACAGAAAGAGAGAAAGGGAAACAGAAATATAGAGAGACAAAAAGACAGAAAAACAAAGATAGAGACAGAAAGATAAAGACAGAGAGAACAAGAGACAAGGAGAGAGAGACAGAAAGAGAGAAAGAGAAACAGAAATATAGAGAGACAAAAAGACAGAAAAACAAAGATAGAGACAGAAAGATAAAGACAGAGAGACAAGAAGAGAGAACAAGAGACAAGGAGAGAGAGACAGAAAGAGAGAGAGAGACAGAGAAAGAGAGACAGACAGAGACAGCTAGGGATAGAGACAGACACAGAGAGAGAGAGAGGAAGAAGAAGAAGAAGAAGAAGAAGAAGAAGAAGAAGAAGAAGAAGAAGAAGAAGAAGAAAGAGAAGAAGAAAGAGAAGAAGAAGGAGAAGAAGAAGGAGAAGAAGAAGAAGAAGAAGAAGAAGAAGAAGAAGAAGAAGAAGAAGAAGAAGAAGAAGAAGAAGAAGAAGAAGAAGAAGAAGAAGAAGAAGAAGAAGAAGAAGGAGAAGGAGGAGGAGGAGGAGGAG
Organism: Sminthopsis crassicaudata; assembly: GCF_048593235.1. NCBI lineage: Eukaryota > Metazoa > Chordata > Mammalia > Dasyuromorphia > Dasyuridae > Sminthopsis > Sminthopsis crassicaudata. Next base: position 253,608,496 of record NC_133622.1, read on the forward strand.
GAGGAGGAGGAGGAGGAGGAGGAGGAGGAGGAGGAGGAGGAGGAGGAGGAGGAGGAGGAGGAGGAGGAGGAGGAGGAGGAGAAGGAGAAGGAGAAGGAGAAGGAGAAGGAGAAGAAGAAGAAGAAGAAGAAGAAGGAGAAGAAGAAGAAGAAGAAGAAGAAGAAGAAGAAGAAGAAGAAGAAGAAGAAGAAGAAGAAGAAGAAGAAGAAGAAGAAGAAGAGAGAGAAAGAGAGAGGGAGAGAGAAGAGAGAACGGAGACAGAGTGAAAGAAAGAGAAAGCTTTCTCTTGCCTGATCTTCTCAAAAGGTCAGCTGCCTGGGAGAGTGAGGTACGTGGTTATCAGGGAGCCCATGTGCTTCATGGCATTGACTGTTGCAATGGGGAGCTGGCTTAAGCCCAGTTCCTACAAACATCCTCTGCAGAAGAAGTGGGAAGCCTTTCTCTAGGACAGCCAGGAAGCTGTGCAATGGAAGCCCCTTGGAGTGACTTGGGGGGACCACAGAGACATTGTGAACTCAATTCCCATTTGCTAACCATAAGCATAGTAGGACCACTGCCCTATAGAGACGGCACTAAGGAGTCCACTCTCCCTAGATGCCGTAGTAGGTGAATGTGCACTTATGTCTTGCTTTATCTTTAAAAAGTAAATGTTCCTTTGTACAAATTACTAGATGTTTATTGATTCAGTGGACCTGAGGGATTAGTCAGGGGTGAAAGCACACCCAGAATAAGGTCTCCAGTGTAGAGTTGTAGACAGAGACACCCCAGTTCTTTGGGGGCATCCTTAGAACCCTAAGGGAGGCAGGATGCCATCCTGGTTCTGGAAGAATAAACCTAGAACATATTCCCCACACAGAGAAAGGACGGACCCCACCCGACTCAGAAGGCCTCCTTCTTGGACCCCTGGCTGGGACCCAAAAGTGGATCCTGTAGTTCAGCATCCAGAAGCAGCCTTAGTCTAGAAGAGAGCCCCTGAAGAATCTAGGTTCTCTCCTTCCACTCGCCCTTTGTTCCATAACATTGAGCCCATTGGGAATCTGGCTTGTGAGTGAAATGCCTGACCCGGGGGCAGAATCAGGAGGAATGGAGGGTGGGAGAGGAGAGGGAAGTGGCCAAGAGCCCAACGGACTTTGCTCCGGACAAGCTTCCTTTCCATTAGTGGGATCCCAAAGTGATTCGGGCGGCCTCCTGAGGCAGCGGGCTCCCCTCACCACAGGTCTGCAAGCATAGGCTCGGGGTGGGGGTGGGGGGATATTGGAGAGAGGCTTGCCATCAGTTATGGCTCTCCATTAGTCCAGGGGCAACGACCGAACAGGATGGATGGCTAGTCGGCCCTCTCGCCCATGGAGAAGGGGGTCCGATTGGGCTCCAAGGCGGGGCAGGCGGGGCAGGGTCCTGGCTAAGCTACCCATCTTGGTGGGCAAGGCCAGCCCGGAGGAGTCTCCTCCCGCTTCCGCCCACGCGCACCCACAGGCACACGTGCGCCCACACCCTAGCGATCTGTATTTGTGGATGTTTTCTTCGGCTCTCTCTGCTCACCAATGGAACGCGTTCTTACTTGTTTATGCTGGCTAAAGACAGGACTGTCAGCATTTCGGAGGCTTCTGGGTGCCCAGGGTGGATTCCCTCTGATTCACGAGCTGCCTGGTAACCGAAACCAAGCCGAGGCCTCAGGAATGCTGGGCACTTGGGGGGGGGGGGTAAGAGAGAGTGAGAAGGAGACAAGTCACATTTTCCCCCATAAGCTAAAAATCGGAGTCTGAGTCTCTCTTTCCCTTCCCTAGTTCCTAACATGGGAATAAGCGGTATTTCCCGGCTCAGCGCCAAGGACGGCTTGGCATCCCTTAAGACCACCTGGCAGCTTGGAAGGCAGGACCAGGATCCGAGTGATCCTCTGCCTAAAATGCATTGACCAAAGCGCTTGAGCTCAGGGAGGCCGGAAAAACCTCGTGGAAGGGAGAGGGAAGACCCCGGGCCCTTGGGGGAGAAATGCTCCAAGCACTGAAGCCTCCGGACTGATTAAGGCTGCAAGAGCCTTGAAGGTCCCTAAGAATAAACCCCTTAGGTTGTTGGGGGCTCCAATCTAGGGGGCCTGAGAAGCCTGCCCAATACCACAAGGGGCCTGCAACTCAGGGCCTCGACTTCCAAGCTCAAGCCCCTCCCCTAACTCATTCACCCTCCTTTTCAGTCAACCAGTAAGCATTTATTAAGCCTTCATGTGCCATGCCCCGTGCCATGGGCTGCAGACAGAAACCAGACGGTCCCTTTTCTCAAGTCCCTGCCCTAACTTAGATGTATTCGGGCGACACAACACATCCATACAGAGAGAGAGATACAAAGCAGAATCACATTTGCCCTCAGGCACTTAGCTGTGTGTTCCCAAACAAGTCATCTGACTTCTGTTTGCCTCAGTTTCCCCATCTGTCAAATGGGGCTAATCACAGCCCTTATCTTGCAAGGATCAAATAAAAGAACATTTGTAAAGTGCTTAGCATAGCGTCTGGCACATAGTGAACAATGGCCTAGCTACCCCTCTATCTACCAGCTCCCCATCCGTCCGTCTGACCCTCATCTATCTGTCTTTTCTTTCTTTTAGACTTTTTTTTACCATCACCTATTTGTAATCCCAGCTCTATCTGTGTGTCTGTTGGTCAGCCAGTCTGCCTCTTTATCCATGTATGTATAGAGATACAGATGTCTACATACACATAAATAGGGGTGTCAGGGAGGACGGGCACCTCTGGCGAGAGGGATGTCCCCCCGGCACCAGCTCTCACCCGAGGCTCCACGAAGCTCTGGCGTGGGCAGTGGCCCTGAACTTCCCTCCAGGAGAATGGGCACAGGAAAACAACCTGTCCCAATGACCGCCGGGAGGAGGGTGGCGCGGTGTTGTGGAGCACTGAGAGCCTGGTCAGACGTTAAAGCTGCTTCTAGGTTCCCCAGAAACTTGCCCCTCCCCCATTTTTTCCTAGACATTCTGACTTTCCAGTTGGGATTTCAGTCATCAGGGAAACTTCCTGGAGCGGGAAGAACACAGGACCGAGAGTCCGAGATTTGAGTTTTCGGCCTCACTAAGCCTTCTCTGACTTGCTGTGCGGCCTTGGGCCAGTCCCTTGCCCTCTCTGGAGCAGTTTCCTTTCTATGAGAGCAGGACTGGAGGGCCTCTCTAGCGCAGAACTTCTGCGGTCTCCAGGGCTGAGGAGAACCCAGGTGTTTGCTGGTTCTCAGAAACGTTCCCTGTGGCTGGTGCTCCCCACGCCAGTGATTGAAATCATATGTGCTCTCCAAGCTTGTGGGCGTGCTCCTCCTCCCTGGGCCTTTCTTCCAGAGGAAAGAGCTTTGACAGCTCGGGGAGGCCCTGGACCTCCAAGTGTGAAAGCCCCCCATCTCAGGGCAGCACTGAGGCTTTTGGGGGACACAGGATTCCGTGGGGGACAAGTCCTTCCATAGCTTAGCCATGTGACCTGGCGGGGAGGAGCCCGGGACCAGGACTGAGCATCCTGGAGGAGAGCTCCGAGAGGGAAAGAGGAGAGGGCCTGATGTGTCCCTTCAGATAAGCAGAATCCTCTCCCAGGCCAACTGTGAGAGACTTTGCAGCTTCAGGAGGTGGGGATCCAGATTATAGCAGCTCTCTGGGTGAGGAAACTAAAGGGAAGGGACTGGAAGTTGCCCAGCAGCACCTGGCACGGCGCCTTGCACATAGTAGGCATTTAATAATGTTGACTGATCCAGTATCTTGCCAGGAACAAAGGCAGGAAGTGGCCGGCGGGGAGGCTCAACTCCAAGCCTTCCTTCCCCGGTGAGCTCTGCCCCTCCCAGCCCATGCTGATGTCCTTCCTTCCCTCTTTTCCACTGATCTGCGTCCTGCCCATCCCTTAACGTCCGGGAATCTCAGAACTGGAAGGAACCTCTGGACAAACATCAGACGTGGGCCTGGCCAAGCATCCCGTCTCCAAAGAATGGGCAACAAATGCCCCCCACCCACTGGCCCCCGAAAAAGCCAGACACACTGTCAGGGCCTTCTGATGGACTCCGGGTGGCTCACCCAGGAAGCCGCCCCCAGCTATCCCAGACCACAGGGAGTCTCCCCTTCCCGGACTGTCCCACCCCGTCCCCTCTGGGCCCTTCAGAGCCTGAGCTCTTCGGGATCGCTTGATCCAACCAGAGGCCCGGGAAGAGGTGAGTCTGTGACAGGGCAGACAAAGAGCCAACGTCGTCTTGGACCTGTCGAAGTGAGACTAAGAGAGAAGCACCTTCGAGGATCACAAGGCGGTGATATAGAACAGGGGGAAGCCTTGTTGGCTCCAGGGGCGAAATGGGGAGCAGTGTGGGACAGGATGGGAGGGGGGAGATCCCGTAACGCAGAAGTGGCCATTGTGTGAGCGAGAGCTAACCAGACGTGAAATGGGCAGGCAGGAAGCGGATCCCTGATGGCAGCTCCCCAGCCAGCCAGGAAGATAGATCAATAGGTAGACCGGGAGAGAGAGATAAGCAGGCGGTGACTGATCATTTTTCAGTCCTGTTGGACTCTGTGACTCCATAAGAGTTTTACTGACCAAGAGACTGGGGCCGTGGGCCATTTCCTTCTCTAGCTCATTTTACAGATGAGGAAACTGAGGCAAGCAAGACGAACTGGTGTGCTTAGGGCGCTATAGTTAGTGAGTTTCTGAGGCCAGATCTGAACTCAGGTCCTCCTCGTTCCAGTCCCAGCACTCTCTCTTAGCCGATGGATAGATGGAGCATTTATTAAGCACCTCTTGTGTTTTTTACACTGGGCTAAACCCTGCCATCCACATACCAGCCAACAATCCAGGCCTTGCCCTCAAGAAGGTTTCATTCTCAAGCCAATCACACAGGGGGCTCTAGAAAGGGATGGGGAGAACAGCGTGGGTGCTGACGATTGGGGAGCAACACCAAGGATTTCTTTGAGCCGTGATAAGGCAAAAGCTCACTTCCCCGGCCGAGTCCTTCTCCCTTAGTTGAGAACAGAGCTGAGGCTAGAAAACAGGGTTGGGGCTCCCAAACTAAGGCTCCTTCCACTCGACCATCCTAGAATTGCGCAAAACTTGTTAGAATTGTGCACAAACTAAGGACGGACAGGTTTGGAGTGAAGGCAAGAGATCTCCCTTGAATAAACCCCATATGTCATCTGCCTTGTCTGCTCAAGACCCACAGCCAACAGTTCCTTGGTCATAGTTAACTTGCCTCATGGACGAGATCCACCACGGGAGCATCTATCTGCCCACCAACCTCAGAGTTAGACTTCCTTCAACACTGTTCCCACTCAGTTTTCCTCATTGTCCCATCACTCCCCCCATTGTCTTCAGCCATTAGATCTTAAGCTCCTTGAGGGCAAAAACTCTTATTTTTTTATTTGTATCTGCAGGGCTTGATACAGTGCCTAAAGCCTTGTGGGTGCTTCCTAAGCGCTCACTGACTGTTGATTGGCTGGCCATACAGGAACCGGATAAATCTCTCTTACAGCTTTTCACTGGGCTGAGGGCTTGGACTTGTTTTCCCATAAGCCATTAAGAAGGGTGAATCACACTTTCTGCAGAAGTCCCTTCCAGTGTTCTTCAGAGGAAAGGATGATGACCCTAGGAGGAGGGAATGGCTCTGGCCTCCTGGTGGCCCAGAGCTTCAGAAGTCGTAGCCTATTGGGATGGCCTCCCTGCCCAATGCAATGCATCTTTAATACACATCTTCTCATCTCAAAGTCCCACTACACAGCAGGGGGTGGCTCCTGACCCTGAAACTGGAAACAGCTCTCAGGCAATCTCTAAAATCGGCACAAAATCTCAGGAAAAAGAAACCGCTTCAGGAAGAAATGGGCTATTCCCATAAGCCAAGACCTGTTCCATGAAAGACCCGGCTCATAGATTCCTCAAGTGTTCCCATAGCCATGTCATTCTATCTTATGGGGAATGTGGAAAAAGCAGGAGAATTGACTCCCAATTGGTGGTTATTTGGTTGTTATTACTCCAAATGTGCCTTTGGTGGGCATCTTGGTAACTAACTATGTGTGAGAGACAGAAACAGAGACAAAGACCGAGACAGAGAGACAGAGATGAGAAAAAGAGAGAGAGAAATACAAAGTGATTGGGGGGAGGGCAGAAAAGGTCTCAGGTAGAAGGTCAAACTAGAGATCAGTCAGTTAATAAATGTTTTGTGGTGGTGGTGGTTCAGTCATATCCAACTCCGAGACCCCATTGGAAGTTTTCTTGGAAAAAACACTGGAGTGTTTGCCATTTCCGTCTCCAGCTCATTTTACAGAGCTGAGAAACTGAGGCAAATATGGTTAAGAGATTTGCCCAGATTTGAACTCAGAAAGATGAGGTCTTCCTGACTCCAAGCCCAGCGCTGTATCTCTTGAACTACCTACTTCCTAATAAATGTTTATTATTTGTGTTCCAGGCACTGGAAATATAAAGAAAGGCAAAAAGACAATCACTGCTCTCAATTAACACACAATCTAATGGGAGAGATAACAAGCAGACAAATGTGTACAAACCACAGCAACAAGAGTATGGGATGATCTCAGCCATGCAGTGATCGGAAACAATTCCAATAGACTCGGGATGGAAGCATCCAGAGAGAGAACTATGAATGCAGCTAGAAACATAATAGTGTCACTTTTTTGTTTGTTTGTTTGCTTTTTCTTTATTGTGGCTTTTCCCTTTTGTTCTGGTTTTTCTTTTACAACATGACATATATGGACATATGGAATCTTCTTTTTTTTATTAATTTTATAATTATAAAATAATAAAGAGTTTTTGACAGTATATATGCATGAGTAATTTTTTTTACAACATTATCTCTTGTATTCGCTTCTTTTCCAAATTATCCCCTCCCTCCCTCTACTCCCTCCCCTAGATGACAGGCAATCTCATACATTTTACATATGTTACAGTATAACCTAGATACAATATATGTGTGTAAATCCCATTTTCTTGTTGCACATTAAGTATTAGACTCCGAAGGTACAAGTAACCTGGATAGATAGACAGTAGTGCTAACAATTTACATTCACTTCCCAGTGTTCCTTCTCTGGGTGTAGTTGTTTCTGTCCATCATGGATCAACTGGAAGTGAGTTGGCTCTTCTTTATGTGAAGATATCCACTTCCATCAGAATACATCCTCATACAGCATTGAAGTGTACAGGGATCTTCTGGTTCTATTAATTTCACTCAGCATCAGTTGATGTAAGTCTCTCTAAGCCTCTCTGTATTCCTCCTGCTGGTCATTTCTTACAGAACAATAATATTCCATAACCTTCATATACCATAATTTACCCAACCATTCTCCAATGGATGGACATCCGTTCATCTTCCAGTTTCTAGCCACTACAAAAAGGGCGGCCACAAATATTTTGGCACACACAGGTCCCTTTCTCTTCTTTAGCATTTCTTTGGGATATAAGGACATATGGAATCTTCCACGGTGCATTCTACAGTTTTGTGGAGCCACAGGTGAGAATTGGATGAAAGTGGACACTAACAATGAACAAATAGCCCTGCAAAGGCGTCAGCAAGCCCTCATAGTGGAGGTACTAGTCCTATCTGAGTACCCTACACCCCACATATTATATATTTAATACCTATTATATGATAAATAAATAGAACACATTATATACCTATGCCTAATTATGTAGATGGTCCTTTCCCTGTTATCCTGCACGGATAAAATCCCAGACACCAAGGTCTTTTTCAAACTAAATTGCCAGAGATTCCGATTCTACTGCAGACTATGTCTACATTGTTTGAATGTCAAATGTACTCTTGCCAAAAAGACTGTTTTCTGAAGAACTCACACAGGGCCAGCTCTTACAAGGTGGTCAGAAAAAGCAACACAAGGACACCCTCAAGGTCTCTCTTAGGAACTTTAGGATTGATAGTGTAACATGGGAGATACTGGCACAGAATTGCCCCGGCGTGGCGTGCCCTCCGTCAGAGAAGGGGCTGTGCTCCAGGAGCAAAGCAGAATTGAATTGGCTTGAAAGAAACACGAGATGCAGTGAGAGGAGCACCCCAAATGTTCGTAGGGACTACGTCCAACCTGTGGCAGAAAATTCTGAGCTCTCCTTGGTCTGATCAGCCACAGTCGGACACCCTGCCACTCGACTCTCACAGAGTGATGTCATTGTGGTCCTCTCTGAGAGTGAAGGGCAACAAGCAGCCAACCAGTCTCAGGGATCTACTCTTTCTTTGTACCCTCAGGCTCAGTTTGATGCCTTGAACCCAAATGTCAAGTAAATATTTTTGGATTCAAGGAATTCAACTCCATTAGAAGATGTCAATGACATTGTTCCTGGACTTAGTTTTATTCCTGTGTCCTTTTTCCTCCTGCCCATTTGCATGAGAGGCCAAGGGACTGATAAAACTGGATGGGAGTAAACCCTGAGAATTCTTGGCAATTTGCTAGGAAAAGCCTCTAAAAGCAATCTTGACTTTTTTGAAAATGTTTTGTGTGACTTCACATGTGTCTTCTCAATGAGTGGGGGAAAAGGAGAGAATCTGGAACTCAAAGTTTTATTTTATTTTATTTTTTTATTAATTTTTATAATTATAACATTTTCTTTGACAGTACATATGCATAGGTAATTTTTTTTTACAACATTATCCCTTGTACTCCCTTCTGTTCTGAATTTTTTCCCTCCTCTCCACCCCCTCCCCTAGATGGCAGGCATTCCCATACATATTAAATATCTTATTGGAACACAAAGTTTTAAAAACAAATGTTAAAAATCATTTTATATGTAATGGAGGAAATAAAATATTAAATTATTTTTTAAAACTAAGATTTTAAAAGAAATAAACAAATAATGAAGAAAAATAAATAAAAATGGTCTTAACTGGAGAAAATTTAAAATTGAAATATTAAGCAAGGTTCTTGATGTTCACTCATATTTTAATCACATCTGACTTTCTATAGCTTCATTTGGGGTTTTCTTGGACATTAGTAGTTGGCCATTTTCTTCTCCAGCTCATTTAATTGATGAGGAAACCGAGGCAAGCAGGGTGAAATGATTTGTCCAGGGTCATATAGCTAGTGTGTGGCTGAGCCCACATTTAAAGTCAGGAAGATCAGTCTTCCTGACTCCAGGCCCAGCACTCTGTGTGCTATGGCACCCCTTCTTCCCCCCCTATTAAGCAGGGAGCTTCAAGGCATTTTAAACTGGAAGTCAGAGTGAGGAGGTGCAAAAGGCCTTGCTCTGGGTGACCGGGAATTAGAGACAAATGCTGATCGGCCTGAAGGCCCTCCTTGGCTGCTACTGTGCTCTGTTCCAGAGCCATGGCATCTGGGGAGAAACTGCCCATCCCAGCCAAGGCTTTAAGAATCAGATTTCCTTTCATGAAAAAAAATCCTGAGCGTGCTTTTCTCTTTAGTCCCAAGACGAAGACTAAGGAAGCACCAAGACTGAAAGCACACAGCCCTGAACCACACACACATCTAGCAGAGAGCACACAAGTCCAATAGGACCTAGTCAATAGGAACAACTTGATATGTCAGTGCACTCCATCAGGAGGTCGGCCTGGAGAGAGGCCCATCTGTGGCTGTGCCCTGGACGGTCCTTCTGCTCCCTGTATATATGTCCATTCACACATGCACGGGTTTATACACACTTACACACACATCTTTATGTAGTTATGTACACATGTGGGGGGGATATATATATATACATATATGCAGAGGGATCCATTTAATAAACATTGATTCTTTAATCATTTGACTTCCATGCTATTGGCTCCAGGTTCATAGCCACAAGCCACTGAATTCTGGTCTTCCTCCTCTATTCTTCTGAAATGCTTTAGATGAATTTTTCCAGTAGCAGAACAAATCCTTAGGCACTTTTCCCATTTTACAGCCCTTATTCTGATCCTGAAATCCAGATAAGCATTCAACAAGTATTATGAAGTGCACAGAAGCACTTCCATGGGAAAGCCCCATGTTGGGCGCCGGAAACAAGACAGTCCTTCTCCTCAGAGGCTTCCTTTCCACTGAGAGATCCCCCCTGAAGCCCCAAAAAGAATGCCGTGGTTTCTGGATTCTTGGGGCTCCATCCACCGCTTGCCATCAGCTGATGGAGATGGGGCAGTCGGGGCGTGACATACAAAAAGCTCCTGGGCAGCTGGCCAAACTGCCCGAGCTGTCTTGGTCAAAGCAGAGGAGACGGGTCTGTCCGGAGATGAGGCTCCTCACAAGTTTCCGGCACATCCTCACTCTGAGAGTAAATGGCCTTGCAGCATCTTAACACTTCCTCCTTTAGTGGAAGTCCCAAAATAGAAGAAGCTTCAGGCCCTTCATTCATTCTCTTGTTTCTTGTTTTCCTTGAAGAGGAAGTGGGAGGATTGAGGGCTGCTGGGAGGAAATGGGGAGATGGCAAGGAATACAGGAGAAAATGGGAGGGCCAGAAGAAGTGGGGCTTACCATGTCAGAGGGAAACCCAGAAAGCCCAAAGAGAATGGGGGAGACAGGACCCACACAGATCTCTGCTTGGAGATCTGACCCATCGGCCCCTCCCCCACCCCACTGTCCAGCCCTTCCCTGAATTTCACACCCGTGGAATGACCATGGCACCTTCATTTAGGCTGCCCCTTCCTCACCTGGAAAGCCTTTCCTTCCACCATTTCAGATGCCATGTTCTTGGGGAGACTTCGCAGGTGCTTGTGTCTCTCCCTCCAAATGGGAGAGAGACGCCGTCCCATTTATTGGGGATTGTTATTATTATTATTTGTCCCTCCTGTTTATTTTGTCCCAACTTGTTTCTGTGGCTGATTATCATTATTATTATTAAATATCCCTCTCATTTATTTTGTTCTGACTTGTTTCTGTGGCGGTTGTCTCTGCCTTGCAGAATGTAAGCTCCTGGAGGTCAGGGACTGTCTCATTTGTGTCATCTCCTTGGACTCTTGGGACAGCGCTTGGCATTTATAGCATCTTAATGGAAGTTTATTTCTTAATTGATGCTTGATTTAAAAAATAATACAATAACAAATTTCAGGTGGGAGAGCGGCCTAGCCAGCGTGAGCTCTGGGGGATTAGGAAAGGTTTCCTAGAGGAGGCAATATTGGGGCAGATCCCAAGATTAGGGATTCTGGGATATGTAGCTGGGGGGTGGGGGGATGGAAGCATTCCAGCCAGCACAAAGGACAGAGGGGAAACTCGACTGGCCTCTGATAGGATGAAGGGGAGAAAAGAGGAGGGAGGAGTGGAGAATGATAGGCATTGAACGCAGCTGACTGGACGGTTCAAATTTCCCTCCAAAGAAATCAGAGGGGCAGCTTTCGGGGATGCCCCACAACCAGGGGATGATGGGACCAATGCACTGGAGGAAGAGGCCATGCAGAATGGTCCAACCTTGGGCCCCTCAACCCCAACATTCAGTGTCTTTCCTAGAACAAGTGCGTGCCCCCGTTCTGGCTTCCAGGGCCCAGCCCCCCCTCCCTGCCCCGCATGGAGCCACCTCTGCCACTGACCAGCTCATTGTCCCTGTCCACCCTGTGTGTGCCATTAAAAAGCCGGGACCGCAAAGGCCCAATCAGTCCTAGGCTGTCAGGGACCTTACATGGGGCCGCTTTTGTGGAGGAAATGACCATGAAAGAAGGGTCAAGCCTGGGGAAGGGTCAGGGCGGATAAACTCCGCCGTGCGGATGCGGTGAAAGAAAGAGCAAAGCGGCCGAAAAAAGCCGACTGTGGGAAGAATCCCGGCCGGGAGGGAGGGTGGTCAGCAATGTCAAGGGTGACGCCCTTTCATCCCGCAGCTGTCAAGTGCCATTATCCTCCAGGCCCAGAGTCCATTTTTAATATAGACTGCTGGCTCTTGGGAAAGGGGAAAGGGGAAAGGACCAAGGCAGGCATGTGAGGGGCTTCCCCTGCTGGGTCAGTGGTAAGCCACAGAATGGCCCCAGACCCTCAGAGGCCCCCGGCCTGCTTCCGAGAGACCCCGTTGGAGACCTGGTAGGAAGGGGCTGCAGTGAGGTCTCGGCCAGGAAGACAGTTGAAATCCAGCTTCCGCCATCTTACTGCTGCCCTGACAAGTCCCTCAGTCTTCTCAGCTGTAAAATGGGGATAATGATAGCACCCACCTCCCAAAGTTGTTGTGAGCATTGAATGGGATAAGACACGTTCAGTGCTTAATGCTGGGCCTGGCACACAGTAGGCACCACATAAATGCTGCTTTCTTTCCCCTTTCCGTTCAGATTTAGCTAAAGGCTTCCAAGGAAGAGGAAGTCGCTGCCTCTCTGCTCCAGTTCATCCTGTTGGCAACAGCTGGACCTCATCACCTGGCTCTGCCCCTTCCCCTGGTGCTCACAGTTCTGCCCACTGGGGCCAAGCAGAAAAAAGCCGGCCCTTGTCCTGGGCAGCGGCCCTGCGGACGCCTGAAGGTAATGCTCAGGTTACACACACACACACACACACACACACACACACACACACACACACACACACATACACACACACGCACTCTCTGAGTCTTGGCTACCCCAGGCATATAGCAGTAAAACTAGACCCTCCCCACTCCTGGTGGCCTCTCTCTGGAGCTCTCTGACTGAGCCACGGGGCCCAGAACCCGTCGGAGGGGGCCAGGGCAAAAGAGAACTGGCTCGTCTCCTTTTGATGCTTGGTACCCCCTGGACAGACCCGGAGCTCTTTCTGGCACCTGTCCCAGCCAACCTCGAATTCAACCTCCCCCCAATCTTTCAGTCCCTTGTCTGTGCCCAAGCCCGGGCTGTGTCCCTAGAACATGAAGGGGAGGCCCCCAAAAATCCATTGTGTGTATGGGCAGGAAATGGCTGAACTTCGTGCTCACGTGGAGGTCGGGACTGAGGGAAAGGCGTGGGGCAATGTGAGGACGGATCTTCCGCTTCTGGATTCTGGGAATCCCTTCCCTAGTCACTGAACGACTCCGCCAGCCCAGATCCGCTGGGCATTGGATAGAAAGAACCTAAGATCCGAGGCGATCCCAATCGACTTCAGATAGAAGATGCCCCTGCACCCACAGAAAGAACTGTGGAGACTAAATCAGCACACGCTCTGCTCACTTCTTTTTTCTGTTTTTTTTTTTTTTTTCTCTCTCCCATGTTTCTTTCCTTTTGTTCAGATTTTTCTCTCCCAACATGATTCATAAAGAAATGGGTATAAAAATGGTATTAAATTTTTAAAAAATTAACTTAATTTTAAGAGTTTGGGGTGGAACTTAGAATACACAATTTCACCCCTAGGAAGGATTTTAGCATATAGGCCCAAGGTTTTAGGCCGAGAGGGGACTTAGAACAGGCCACAGAAAGCCAGACCTGGAGAACCTTAAAGACCAGTTCCTTCATTTTACAGATGACACACTGAGGCCCAACCAGGAAAATCATTAGTGTAAATCAGAGGCCAGAGGGGACTTGATCCTGTCATCATTAGCTGTCATCCTGTCTCTCCTCCTGTCTTCCCCTCTTCTCCTTGGCAAATCTCCTTGAGAAATCTGTCTAGATGAGGTCTCTGACTTTCTCTTTGATCTTGTGCTTCTAAAGTCTCCGCTAGCATTTCCCAGCGCTCCCCAGTGCCGAATGTGATCTGATAAGCCCTGGCTTTCCATCGCCCCCTGAGCCCCTCAGCTCCACGACCGCGCCTTTGCTCATGCTGTACCTCCCACCTCGGATGCCCTCCCGGCCTCCCCAAATTCAAATTGTATCCCCTGCTCCATCTGCTTTTGTTTGCGTGAGACTAACACGTTCCCTTTCTTCAGTACAGATTCATTCCTGAATCTGTCTCAATCAAAAGCACTCTCAAGGCCCAGAGCGATGCCTTTGGTCCCTCCGAGTGGGAGGCCCAGAGGGGCGGGGGCTGCCCTCCTTCCGCCGTCACCCCACAGAGTCTAAGTGCTTCCCTGGCCACCGTGGAGTGTTCTGGGGTCTATCCGGCAGCCCACCTCCTGCTCTGTCTTATCTGGGGGCTGGCCCAAACGTCACCCAACATCTGGCTGACAACCCCAGCATCCAATTATCGGGGCTGTTCCAAATATCCAGATCGGGGCCTGCAATTTGCAGTCTTCTTCCAGATGTTGGGGACGGGGCCGTCCCCGGCCCCATCTGGGAGAGGAAACAGACCCCTCCTCTGGCCTGCTTCAGGAACACGGGGCGGCAGAGTTCAGCGGCGATCAATTACCGGCCGGGGAAAGGTAAGACAGACACATGAGACGCATTCCTTCGCTAACAGCCGGGACCGGCCCGCCGGCCGCCCAATTAGGTGGGCTGGGAAAGGCCCCCCACCCCCCGCGCAGACATATGCCTCTGCCCGTCAACCGTTGGACAAAATCAAAACAGTTGGGGGAAGAGGGGAAGATTTTAGGTAGCACATGGAGGCTGCCCAAGCCGGAGGAGCCAGGACTTCACTAATTGCAACCTCCTGCCTCATAAATGGGTGGCCAGGCGGGGAGCACGTGGGGCACCATTTCTCTCCTGCCATTTCAAATGCCTGGGCCGATTTTTCTCAGGCTTCCTCGCTGGGTCCCTTCTGGCTTTCTTCCCTGGGTCCTGCGCACGGGGCTGGCCCAGCTCACCCAATCAGAGCAGAGTCCCTCATTTCTCGGTGCAATTCTTTCAAGTTTGCACCGAGGGAATTGGGAAGAATGCACAGTAAGCTCTGCCAGGTGTTATTTGCATCTGGAGCCATGGCTGGAGCCGATTCACATATTTACCGGGCCACTCATTCACTCCTTCATTCACCAGCTTGTTCATTCATTCCCTCAACAAACATGTGCCGAGGGCCTGCTGGGTGCAAGGTGCTGGAAGCCGATGGTCAGAATTCAGAGAACCCGATTTCGTAGGACCCACGCCCCCCCACCAGGTCTAGATAGTCAATCAGAGAGCCAGAGGACCCCCGGGGATGTCTAAAGGTTTGGCTAAGAACTCTCAAGATGGCCCCAGCAACCAATTCAACAGAAAAATGATAGAAGCGGGGCAGCTGGGTGGGGCAGTGGGTAGCGCAGCAGTCCTGAAATCAGGAGGATCTGAGTTCAAATGTGTCTCAGACACTTCACACCTCCTGGCTGTGTGACCCTGGGCAAGTCACTTAGCCCCAATTGTCTCAGCAAAAACAAACAAAAAAGAGAACTTGCCACAGCATCAAAATGTCTTTATCTGAGACTGTGCCAATGGGTCGATAATCTGGGTTGCTTCATGCAGTCTTGGGGAAAACTGATCTCTGGACTCCAGTCCCTCCCGTCTTCAACCTACGCCACAGTTCTCCTGAGATACCTTCCTGAAACCCCCCTTCGTTCAGGTTGTGTCTCTACCCCCAACCTATCAGGAGCCGCCCTTTGGCCCCTGGGTAAAGCATAAGTTCTGCCTCTGTCACTCCCTGGCCTAGCTCTAATTCACCATTTGGTCAACCCCCCTCTTTACACATTCTAAATGCCCCCCAAACTCTAAGTGTGACAATTTCCCCCTGGCGCCCTTGTTCGCTCCCACCCAAAATGGGATCTCCCACCCCTCTCTTCTAAAACCTTTCCCTTACTCCATGAAGGCTTCGTTGATCCACCCCAGGATCCCCCATTTCAGTGACCCCCCCATCTGGGTTACGGGTGGGTGAGCATCTTTTCTCCCTTTTTGATTAAGTCTCCTGTGATCGGAGCATGGCATGGGCCACCCTCAGCAGCCAGCGTCAGGATTTGGGACAGAGCAAGTGTTTGGTGAACTGAACCCGACATGGCCTGGAGACCGTGTCCCCATGGACCATTCAAGGCTGACCGAGAGCCCCTCCCTGATTTCAGCCCTCAGTTTCCTCAGTAAACACAGAATCACGACACTGTCTCCCCAGCTGTTACCTATGGACCCCAAAGGAGTAAAGCTAGCCCAGAATTTCCCAATTCATCTCCAAGCATTTGTTCAGGGCCTGCTCTGGGCCCTGCTCCGTGCTCAAGGCTGGGGGCCCATGGACAAGAATGGGACCCGTCCCGCCTTGGAGGAGCTTAGGGAGGTGGGAAAGGCAGAGGGAGCACAGAATAAGTTTCAAAGTATCGAGATCAGTTTATACAAAGTAAATAACGTGTCAGTTTAGAAGCAGCAACTGTAACAAGTGCGGTCACAAGGAGCCCAGAGAGGGCTGCCCCCCAGCGGGAAGAGATGCCGCAGGCGAAAAGCTGAGCCAGGGCCTGGTGGCAGCTGGTCCGATCTGGCCCGTGGAGCGCAGAAGGGAGGTGTCCACGTTGCAAATGCCCCGTTCTGCAGAGAGACTGAGGTAGTCCTGGGAAACCTGCAGCTTGTCGCGCCAGATTCTCCCCATGAGGCAGCGGAAAGGAGGAGACGCATTTGGCTGGGACCGCAGCGGACCCTGGGAATGGCCCCGACCTGGTTAGCTTTGTTCCCGGGACGACCCTTCAGTGGCTGGGGCAGGTAGAGGGAGAGGAAACTTCGTCACAGGATGTCCGAGATGGAAGGGACCTTGGCGGCCGTTGAGCTTAAACAGCTCTTTCAGAGATGGAGAAATAGGTGCGAGGACAGGAAGTGACCCGTCCAGCCTCATGTGCCCGGCGAGAGCCGAAATCAGAGACTGAACCCGACACCCAAGAGGGCAGCGTCAAAAGCCAAGGGCAGCCTCCCTCGGGGAAGGGCCGGCGGACTCTGGAGAGCTCTGGATTGGTCCCGGTCCTTAGAACCTCTACACAACATCGGACTCCTCTCCGGACGGGCTCTGTGCCTGCCACTTGACCTCCTCCCCGGCCAAGAGCGCGCCTTGTTGCCGAGTGCGGCACATTAGTGGACGCTCTGGGGAGGGGGCTTACTCACTTCCCATGTGTGCTGTGTGTGTCTGAGAGTGTAAGTGGCAGGGAAAGCCTGTATAAAGACAATGGAGTTTCGGGGAAAGGAACCAGTTCAGCAGATTTGGCCAGTTAGTCATCTCTCGTCCCCAAGGACCTTGTCCAGCAAAGCCCCCGCCATCTTGGCTCCGTGAACATCAACTCAGGGACCTGAGGCGTGGCCCTGCAGCCGAGCCCCTCCCCCCCACAAGGACTCAGGGGCTCCAGGGAAAAGGCAGGCCCTCCCCCACGCACGTGTTTTCCTTCTTTCCCTCAGTGGCGCCAGCAAAGCCCGAGCTTACCTGGAAGCAGCTTCCATGGGAGAAGTTGGAGGAAAAGGAGGAGGGGGACAGAGGGACACCAGGAGGAAGCTTCCCCTACCTCATCGCGCACACTCTCACACACACACTCACACACACAATCACTCACACTCACACAGACACTCACTCACACTCACACACACACTCATACACTCACACATACACTCACACATACACTCACACACACAATCACTGACACTCATACACACACTTATACACACACACATACACACACTCACACAGACACTCATACACTCACACATACACACACTCACACAGACACACACACTCACACAATCACTCACACTCACACACACTCACACACACATACACACACATACACACACTCACACAGACACACACACTCACTCACACAATCACTCACACTCACACACACTCACACACACATACACACACATACACACACTCACACAGACACTCATACACTCACACATACACACACTCACACAGACACACACACACTCACTCACACTCACACACACTCATACACACACATACACACACATACACACACTCACACAGACACTCATACACTCACACATACACACACTCACACAGACACACACTCACACACACACTCACTCACACAATCACTCACACTCACACACACTCATACACACACATACACACACTCACACAGACACTCATACACTCACACATACACACACTCACACAGACACACACTCACACACACTCACTCACACAATCACTCACACTCACACACACTCATACACACATACACACACACACACTCACACAGACACTCATACACTCACACATACACACACTCACACAGACACACACTCACATACACACTCACACACACTCTCACACACACACTCACACACACAATCACTCACACTCACACACACACTCACATATACACACTCTCACACACACACTCACACACACAATCACTCACACTCACACACAAACTCATACACACACACATACACACACTCACACACACACACTCACACACACACTCATACACACTCACACACACAATCACACACACAATCACTCACACTCATACACACACATACACACACACACTCACACAGACACTCATACACTCACACACACACACACTCACACAGACACTCATACACTCACACATACACACACTCACACAGACACATACTCACATACACACTCACACACACTCACACAGACACACACACAATCACTCACACTCACACACACACTCATACACACACAATCACTCACCCTCACACATACTCATACACTCACACATACACACACTCACACAGACACACACTCACACACACTCATACACACTCACACACACACACAATCACTCACACTCACACACACACTCATACACACACACATACACACACTCACACAGACACACTCTCACACTCATACACACTCACACAGACACACTCACACACACAATCACACACACTCACACACACACTCATACACACACATACACACTCACATACTCACACAGACACACACTCACACACACACTCATATATACACACACACACTCACACAGACACACGTTCACAATCACATACACATACACACATTTCCATTGGAGTTCAGTTCTTCATGCCCTCCATGACTGCCAAGCCAGGGCTGTGTGTGCAGCCTCTGTGACACATCAGGGATATCAGGGACCTCAAAACCAGTCTGAATGAAAACCTTCAATTGCCCAGAATTGTTTTTCTTCTCTTCCCTTTAAGGGTGAAGATGAAAATCACAAGGAAGTGAATTCAGATCAGCTTGGCGGGGTTTTTGGTTTGTTTTTGTTGTTGCTTTGTTTTGGTTTTGTTTTGGTTTTCACCAAACACCTCGTTTTCCCGAATCGGTCTATGGCAGAGGGTGGATTTGAACCCAGGGCTCCTGACTGCACCGATGTCCCAACCATCTTACTCCTCTTACCTCGTCCATGACAAACACTGAATGTATGCTTGTTAAGTTAAATCAAATTGAATTTTTGCTTCTCCTTCAATTAAAATTTGGGGCAGCCCAAGGCCCCCCAAGCTGCAGGCCAGGGCCTTCCTGTGCTGGGGACCCATTAGCGAACAGGAAGAAGCTGACCAGAAACAAAAGCATGGTGTCCCGGCTCCCCCACCCCCAAGGAAGGGCCTGCTTCTTCTGCAAGGACGGGCAGCACAGCGTCTTTCTAAGTCAGATGCCCAGTGGGTGCGGGGCCAGACCCGGCTTTTGCCCAGGATTGCCTCGAAGAAGGCCGCCGTAGGCTCGTCGTGACCGCTCACACGCCTTTCGGCTGATCGGGGAGACTCCAGCTCGGGTTTTGCCTCGGAGATTCTCTTTTATTTTTTTCCATCATTTTATTGTGTGGAAGAATTGGAGAAAGTCTGCTTCATCCCAAGGCAGGAAGGGCGTGGGGGGGAAAGGCCTGATTTAGCATCTCCCCAGACTCCCTTCTGGCTAGCAAGGTCCAGACAGCCTGCAAGGCCAGTTAGAGAGCCCCTCTCTTCCTCACAGGCCTGGAACAGGATTTGGGAGGAGCCCTTCTCCTCTTTCCTGGTCTGGAATAGAATTGGGGGAACCCCTCTCTCCTCACTGGTCTGGAACAGGATGGGGGAGCCCCTCTCCTCCTTGCAGGTCTGGATCAGGATTGGGGGAGCCCCTCTCTTCCTCACTTGTATAGAACAGAATTGGGGGAGCCCCTCTCCTCCTTGCAGGTCTGGATCAGGATTGGGGGAGCCCCTCTCTTCCTCACTTGTATAGAACAGAATTGGGGGAGCCCTTCTCTTCCTCACTTGTATAGAACAGAATTGGGGGAGCCCTTCTCTTCCTCACTGATATAGAACAGAATTGGGGGAGCCCCTGCCCTCCTCACTGGTCTGGCGTGGGGTTCAGGGGCGGGGGTGGCTATGAGTCCACATCCATTTTTCTGGACTGCCTTTCCTGTAAAGGCACCGAGTTAGAACAAGAGGATTTGGTTTCTCATCAGGCAGACTCCCTGGGAGGGGGGGTTACGGTGACCAGAGACCCCAGCCCCCGACTTTCTCCTTTAGGTGCCTCTGCTGGATAATCAACAGGTTTCAAAAAGCCATTAGGAAGCCTTTGCGGGTGATTTATGGCCTCCCAGCTGATTGTGCCCCGTGATTCATGGCGTTTCATTAGGGCGCTGAGATTGGGCCGCTTCCTCCCCATGTGCATGCCGCGGCCTGCTGGAAGCCCTGCTCCCCCCTCTGCAAATAGCCCCTGTTAGAGCAGCAGACAAAAGGGCCTCTCAGTGGCTTCCCCATTTTCCCACGTGTGAGGCGGCAATTGGAAACTTCCTTTCGATAAGTCCCAACTCCTGAATTAGAATTTATGAGTGGGGGGCCTCCGGTGTCAGGGCCGGCCGGCCGAGGGACACAAGGGCATCCTTTGATGGATAGGGCTGCTGCCGGGAAAAGGGGCCCGGGAAAGGATCAAAAAGTGGGCCGGGGACAATGGGCTGAGGCCCTGACTCAGCCTCAGAGCCGCGGGTCTGGCTTTGTGAGGCGAGCAGACGGAGGGCCCGGCCCGCGGAGCTGGAGTTTGGACTCTTATTTTGGGGCCCCGGCCGTGGCTCACCCAGGTGGCCATCCCACCTTTTTTGTCCTGGGTGAATGAGTGTGGGGATTCTGTACCGTGGTGGGGAAAGGGGAGGAGGAACAGGGGCTCAGGAAAGATCCAGGAGAGGGAGATATGCTGGACAGCCCTGGGGGCTGAAAATTCAGCCGGTGAGCTGCATGGGATTCTGGGAAAACCTCTGACCTTGGGTGAGCCTCAGTTTCCTTCTTTGTCACCCAGGGAGAGAGAGCAATCCCAGAGTGCCTCGCTCCCACACACAGCTCTGCCGAGAGTCTGCCAAGGAGCGAGGTAGACGGCACTTACTGCTCTGAAGACGCCACGTGTCATTCTCTGGGTTAAACCTTGTCTTAGGGGCTCTGAAATGGGGGAGATCAGGGTTCCCTGCCTCGGGGGGCTCCTCCGTCTCACGCACAGCCCTTTGAGGGCAGGGTCTGTAACTCATCCACACTGTGGGGGACTCCCTCCCCCCTCCACACTCACACACACTCACACACATGTACACATACACACACACAACACACCCTCATTGCACCCCCCAATCAGAACAGCTCCTCTCCGGGCCCATGTGACACAGACGTTCCCTCCCATTCGGGGTGCGTCTTAGTGCTGGAGGAGATCTGAGGGCTTTCTCATCCTCATTTTACAAATAGGGAAACTGAGGCCCAGAGAAATGAAATTCCTTTCCCAAAGTCACAGGGGTGATGAATGATGGAGACAGGATTCAAACACATGTTCTGGGCCTTTCCAGGAACCATGTTACCTCTACTCTCTCCTGCTGGCCAAGTGTCTGGAGGGGGGAGGGAGGGCAGAGGGCCAGTTCTACACGGCTCTGGGTCGCCAAAGATACGCCATAAGGAGTTTCTCTTTCCATAAGTAAATATAAGTAGTTGCTTACAAACAAACAGACAATTAAATAAATGAGGTGAATGAATCGATGAACAAATGCACAAATGTATAAGGAAATAGAATAGGTAGGTAGACAAATGAATAAAAAATGAATAAATGAATGAGTGAATACATAAAAAGAATAAATGGATAATCAAATGAATAAATAAATATACAAAGCATCTACAAGGAGGAGATTCTGGCGGGCAGTAGGAGTTTTCTGTGTCCGTGCCGTCCATTCTTCGAAGCAGGATCCCAGCTTCATCTCCATTTGCTCACTTTCTACCCATCCTTCCAAGTCTATCCCAAATGCCGTCTCTGGGCAACCAAGCCAAACCAGGGAATGGTCAATGGGGAGAAGGCCCTAGAGTCAAAGGGGATGGAGAAAGACTTCCTGGGAAGGTGGGCCACCTGCAGGAAGCCAGGGGAGGACTGGAGTGGGGGAGCATCGCCATGGGCAACGAGGAGGGAAGATGCTCAGAGTCGGGAGATGGCCAGAGGACATGCCCAAAGGTGGGTGGGACTATGTCCGGACAGGGGGCGGGTTGTGAGGGATCGGATGCCAGACTGAGGCTTCTGTTTCTGACCCTGTAGGTAATAGGGAGCCACTAACATTTAAGGGGATGGCGAGGTCAGGGATCAAGTGGATTGGAGTGGGGAGAGACTCGGGGCCCGCAGCTCCCCGCCCTGGCAGCTCTTGCTATGTCCCAGGGATGAGGTGAGGAGACAACGGGGGGGTGGAAGAGATGATCCGGGGTACGAGAGAGCCCCAAAAGCTGGAGACGTGATTGCTTTCTACGTCCCTGGAAAGGGGGGAGGACCACAAGAAAGGAGCCGGGCGGAGAGGGTGACCACCAGCTCCCATGTGCAAGGGAGCCGAGGAGGAGGAGGAGGGTCAAGAAAAGGCCTGGACTTTGGTGCTTCGGAGCAGAGATGGGGCGGGACTCCGGTCACCCAGTTCTCTGACCGCAGACCGGGCCCTGTGCACTCCCAGAGACAGCCCAAGTGCCGGAGAGTGCCTGATCTCAGGATCTTCCCAAGCACCCACACAGGGCCTTGTGGTCCTGGCTCTGAAAATGTTTGTGATCGGCATACAGTGGGTGCTTAATAAATGCTTCTAATTTTTGCTTGACTGGATAAATGGATGAGAGAATGGGTGGGGGCTGGGGTTCTCCTGGGACCCCTTTACTTCCTGCCAAGGCTCTCCCCACAATTTCCCCTCCCCCAGGCCGGGCCCTCAACTCCAGCTTCAAAATCCTGATCATCAGGAGTGACTTCAAGGGAGATCCTGAGCGGAGTGGGGCTGAGGAGGTTCCTCCCAAGAGCGCGGAGGCCGGGGTCACCTGGCCCAGGCCGGGTGGCTGCACAGGACGTACTCAGAGGGCAGTCCCAGCATGCTCCACTACACTCCCCGGGAATCCACGGCTTGTGATGAGTCAGTCGGCGCCGGCCTCGGTGACCGGGATCTGGAATCTGGGAAATGCCATGTGCCGCGTCAGGGCTCGCCTCCCGTGACTCAGCAGAGAGGGGCCGGTGCCCGCTGGCGGCCCGCCTGGGGCACCCGGCTCTGGAGGACGTCAGCCCAGCTGTGACCCAGAGGCGATACCTGCCCCAGATGCCAGCGGAGGGACTGTCCTGGCCCAGCTGCTGAGACAGCCGCGTCCCTGCCACGTGGCCCCGGCGTGGCACGGGACCAGCGGCCCCGGCTGACCCGAGCTGCCCGGGACTCTCAGCAAGCAGTCTCTGAGCTCTCGTCCCCTCTGGCAGGTGGCTCATAGGGGCCGTGGAAGCCTCCCATGGTGTGCTGAGGCCGGAAGCGCCGGATGATGGGGAGGGGGCTTCTGGAGACAGGGGTGGGCGGGGGAGCTCTGCACAAAGACCCCCTCTGGAGGGACCCCCACCTCCCACAGCCCCTTCCTTTGGGCACAGCCCTCATTTCCGGGGGGGAGGTCACCTTAAGCCTCAATCATGGTCATGGCAGCTCCCCTCCATCGTTCCTGGCTCTGCCCTTTCAGTTCAGGGAGGAACAAGCACTTATTAAGCCCCTACTGTGTGCCAGGCACTTTTATCAATTGTAACCTGCTTTATCAAACAAAGCAGGGCCGGCTTTGCCCCCTGTGACAGCCCTTCCATCGCCGAGGATGTTCCCCTTCAGTGTGATCTGTTCTAGCTCAAACACTCCCCGTGCCCTCAAGACCGGCCTGCTCGGTCCCAGGGAGGACTAGACAAGGGGGGAAGCTACACTAGGCAGAGCGGGGCCTGCAGTGGGGAAGGCTCATCCTCCCGAGTCAAATCTGGCCTCAGACACTCACTGGCCCTGGCAGGTCCCTTCTTGCCTCAGTTTCCCCACCTGTAAAATGAGCAGGAGAAGGGAACGGCCCTGTATCTCTGCCGAG